>NC_057698.1:4715030-4850737 GCF_014466175.1 Vespula pensylvanica | reverse complement strand
CTCTCTCTCTTTCGAAGAATTAGAGCAAACTCCATTACTAACGATGTTTTTTTTTATGTCTTGGAAATGTGAGATTTTTTTCTTTGAAAAAAGGAACAGAAAAAGAATAGTAGTGGAATCAAGATGGGTCGCGTCGTAATCCAAGTAGCAATTTGATAGACCAACGGCCAGTTGGTTGGTAGCGCATAGCTTGTTCTTGGAAACGAGTGCATCGCGCATCTTATCGACTTTGTCACATATAACGCGTATGCAGCGGAACCCGACTGATAATAAAACGATGTCGATGACCCTCTGCCTATCGTCATGGTATCTACCTGATACGCCACTTTCCACATCCAGATATACCTCTATAGATACATGTATTTGTTTTCATTCGTTCGTTCGTTCGTTCGTTCGTGCGTGCATGCGTGCGTGCGTGCGTGCGTCCGTCTATACTTGCGTGCAAATGGGTTATAATCCTTTAAAAGGCTTAAGAAATTCCATTGTTTCAGGATCGTTTGGTGTTTTTGGTCAAGCGAATTTCTCTCTTCCCCTTCCACATCCCTCCCTTTTATCGCCCATAAAATGAATTCTCATAATGGGAACGGATCGTTTTCTTATTACGAAAATCGGTGAATGGACAATATTTTTCGCGATCCTATGCAAGAAAAGCATGCAAACGTAAGTGAGTAAATCTCGTCGGAGCTTCGGATGGCAATATGTCGAGCGATCGTTGCGAAGCGATCTCCGGTTGCGGGGGCCCAACAATTCAAGCTGCGTAAAACAGTTCTATTAATCATTCTACAAATCGTCGTTTTCACTTTTTTGTTTTTGTTTTTTTTCCTGTTTTTTACTAAAAAGCCATAACAATCATTATTTACTACTTTCTTCATTGATTAAAAACATTAATTTGTCATATCTATTTAGAATCCGTTCGCCGGATATTATCGAGATAATATTATTTCTCGATGGGCATTCTATGAAAATTTCTTGATCCCTCTATTTGCAATTTTAAAAAAGTAGTAAATAAATATAATGATAATGTGGAAAGAATGTAAATATTTTAGGTTTTAACGATTTCGTAAAAGGTTCACTTAACGATTCGATGTTTTAACGAGGAAAGAATATTGTTAGCGATTTCTATTTTCGTATTATCAAATTTATAATTCGACGTGTGTACATACGTGCTCGCACGTGTGTATTTGAAATTATCAACTTCATTTTCCTACGCGCATACATAGATACACACGATCTATCAACAAAGACCAGATTATCCTAGTCGGAAAGAATGAGAGAGAGAGAGAGGGGGGGGGGGAGGAAGGGAGGGAGGGATATTTATAAACAAACACCAGCCGACAATTATTTTTCAATCTTCTTAAGTATCTAGGTTGAAAGAAACGAGCTCTTGATTCACTCTTCTACCAAAGCTTGAACGTAAAAGAAGCACGTGGCACAGAAATTTCTTCCTTCTTCCCTGATGTTTATTTAAATAGTGAATATTCTTTTTCTTCTTCTTTTACTTTCGAGAGATCTCGGTATCTCGAAAATAGTAGTTATAAGAGAATTGAACGGCTATTTTGTTGATTTTGCAGGAACGTTTTGAAAGATGAAGGATGACGTGGACGAGGACGATGCTGGCACGTCCTCTACGGGGACAGTGCCTGAAAGTTCGATTACCTACGGGTAAGTCAGATTGTTCTTTTTCCTTCTTTTTTGTTCTTTCTTATTTTTCCTTTTTTATTATGAATGGGTTAAGTAAAAGGAAGGTACTGTTGCGAAACTTGACGTGGCTCGATAAATATTTGCATTGATTGCAATGTACGCGCTTGTTGTAATCTCATTAAAGTATAATACCGTCACGGTGATAACTCATAAAATTTGTGTTGTTTTTGTTCCTTTCTTTTGAAGCAGCGTTAGCTACTCGCGTCACCATAACAAAGTAAAATAAAGTATTTGGATATTTTAAAGAAAAACAAAACAAGTCACTATCGGTAACCTGTGTCTTATTAAAGAAATGTCCAATCGCGAGAAGGTAGATAATACTTTTACAGAAGGCTTTGCGCGTCGAACTTTGATCTTAGAAATAGGGCGAGAAGAAATTTCTTGTTTATTTTGAAAATTCACTCGAGCAAGAAAATCGCAAGAAGATGAAGAAGAAATTTGTATGCGTTTACATCGTCCGTTACGAACGCATCGCGCGCGGACAACAGAGGCAAGTTCTCTTCCGATGTGAGAAAAGCTTAAAATTTCATCGTTATCGCCCGCTATGCGCTACCGGTACGGCTAGGCGCTATCGGTCTGCCCCCGTAAGTCCTCCGAAGGAGAGCGAGAGTAGCGAGCTCGTCTGCCGAGCCAAGTGTCGATGGAGGGGAACGAGTACCGAGCCGGCGGCTAACCAAGAGTGGGGGTAGCTGCGTAGCGGCAGTCAGCCTCGAGCTGCAGCGCGGTGTGGGTGCGTTTCTTCCTCGTTCTATCTTGTAGCGATTCACGAAGCCGGTTAGTTTCTAAACGAGACAGTGTACGCTGACCTCTGACATTTTTCCTTTTTTCTATCTTCATTGACAAAGAACTCGACCTACGACTCCTCGTGAGATTCATATTATATCCTTTTTATATCTAATCATATTGAGGAGCTTCTCGTCTTCCCGCCGAAACGTTTTTCATCTGATCGTTCGAGAACACTGTGTCAAGGTCGCTGATAGATCGGACTTTGGCCTCTTTGTGAACTCGGAGCATGGAAAATGAAATTTTAAAACGTTCCTGCTCCTCTTCGTCGTCATTATTGTCGTTATCCTTGTCGTCGTCGTCGATGTAAACAGAAGTTGGTGCGTGCCATTTTATGTGTGCGTCTATCTATGGAGCATCATGTATGCTTCTCTGAGAGAAATAACACGCAATTACTACGCATCTTGAGCCGTTCTTCCCATCTCTCCTTTTCCTCTATCGGGATCTGGTACACGGTGTCAAGGTCGACGATCTCACGGAGTGAACGATCGGAGTTCTTCCGCAGGAATAGCACGATCTGTGACTCCAGATAAAGATCGAATTGAATCAGCTGGACCAAATAAGAGAAAAACAAAGAGACAGTCGGAGAGAAAAAGAAAGAGAAGTTGCACGGACTTTGTTCGGATTTGCAGGGATGTGACAACGAGTATTGTCGTTTTCGTCGTTGCAACGACGCCATTGCACCGTTTATGGAAGCTTCTTGATGATGACGCAGTTATCAACGTGAAGATAACTTGGGGGCTTCGGATTTAGTCAACGAAGAATTTTGATTACGACGAAAACGAAACGAAACGAACCAAAAATGAAAATATTATTCCACAATGGAATATCTTCTTTTTTTTATTAATCTTTTCGCTTTGCGTTCAATGTTACATAAAAATCGTTGAAGAGAAACCTTGCGAGTATTCCTAGTCAAGAACAAACATGACCAAGAACGAGAATAGGTTTTTCTGTAGTTGCTTGCAACGACTTGCTAACAACGCGTAAAGAGAGAAAAGCAAAGAGAGAAAAAAGAAAGAAAAAGATGTGGTCCCAACAACAACAACAACGACAACGACAACAACAACAACAACAACGACAGCAACAACAACAACAGCTTCAGCAGCAACCACGGACTTACTTGCGAGGTTTTGCCTTTCAACATCCACAGCAACAGAACGTTCATCTCAGTGTCGTCGGTGTCGACGATACGCCGCAACATCAGCATCAACACCATCATCAGCTTCAACATCATACGAGGGGATCGAGTGGCATGGATCTACCGTTGTCAAGGTCAGACAACGTTGTTTTTCACGCCGGTTTTTTTCCGGTCATAACTTATTTACGATGTATTTTATACATACATAACGTATTAACTTTAATACCTATTTTTTTTGTTCGGTCAATCGCTCGTTATTTTTTTTTGAAGGTTTATCTCATATGTAAACTATACTGCATTATTTTTCGATTTGTCGCGTTTTTTTAAAACGATGGTTTAACGGTTATCGTTTCTATTACGAAGGAATGATAATATACAATAGAAAATATGTAATGGATGCTTGTTTATGTTTTTTTTTTACTTTGTTATAAAAATTTATTGTTTCTTTTTTTTGTATTTGTATTTTCTTGGGGGAAAAGGAAACTTGAGAGGCTGATTTGTTCATTGATCCAAGCTGAAAAATGTTAAAATTATATTCTCTCTCCCATTTAGCCTCCTCTTTCATGCACGCTTGAAATGACCGTGAGGCTGTGTTTTCGGTTTAGCAAGCACTTTTTTGTAATTCGTATACTCTTTTTCCATATGATGTTCCATCGAGATGACAAAATATCCGTTTGATCGTGTATATAGCGAAGAAAGAGGAGGAAGAGAAAAAGAAGAAGCATTTAATTTCTTATAATTCGAGGAAAGAAATAATTATATTTCGAATATTATTAATAAGACGAATGAAATATTCTCGGACGTCAAGTGCACTATTAATATATTACATGTAAAGTTTTTGGTACGACGGAACTTGTGCGAATTCGTCAAATTTCGTCATCGACAATCGTCGACTTTCTCGGGATAAGTCGAGAATATATTTGCATGGCTAATTGGATTTTAATCAAGCCGATCGCGATCGCTGAAATTTATAAGGAGCGAAGTAATCGTTTCTGTCGAATAAGATTTTAACGAGAAATATTTTCTCAAGAGAAATTTTATGTACATACGTACATGTATATACTGAAAATTCGTGATAAAGTTCATGATATGTCCATGTATTACGATCCTAGCGCTATGCTAGAATCTTCGAATGTTAATCTGCTAGTGAATAAAACTGTCCATCGTGCCTATCAGAAATAATCAAACGTAATGAAGAAAGGGAGGATTGTGACCGAAGAGGTAAAAGAAAAACTTATTTTATTATTATCATTGTCGTTATTATCTTTATTATTTTCTTTTTTCTTTCTTTTTATGTTCGTTTTTTTCCGACGATCATCCTTGATGACGAAAATGTCACACCCGGTCCACGAATACTTGACGACCTTGTTCACTTTCTTACGATTCGCGTTCTCAGGACCATCAAGTTTGCCTCATAACGTAGTCTCTCAAGAGATATGATTTACTTACTAGACAATTTGGCGACTGGTTTCTTTTTCACCTGTCTTATAAATCAAAAACATATATTATTCGAAATCGTTATTCCAATGATAAATATTAAAAGAAGAGAAAAGAAAAGAAAAAGAAAGAAAGAGAGAAAGAAAGAAAGAAAGAAAGAAAGAAAGAAAAAGAAAATGAATAACGAAGGTTACGGATTAGAGAATATTTTTATACGGGAATATTTCTCACGGGAGAAGAAAACATCTTATAGACAAAGCTCCATGTAATTTGAATCGGCCAACCTTTTTCAGTGTTGAAATTTATTCGCGTTGGTTCGGTGTTCAACGAAACATACACATAAGTACATAGGTCGCATCTTCAGAAGCAACGAAAGAACACCTTTTATGCGTGGCCACGAAAAAGAGGGGATTCAGTTAAACCCATTCGTGAGATCGTCCCGACGACGCTAAAAGCAACCAAGCTCTTTGTTTTCTCCTTCGGGATTCATCGAGAAAAGCTCGAAGCTTGGTTTCTTCGTCTCGGTCGTAATCAAAGTTCATCATCGTTATTTCAATTACGAATTTCGTACGCTCGAGTCAAATTCGTCTATTTTATTTTTATTTTTAGCTTACAAGAAAGAGGGGGTATGGTACTGGAAGGAATCGCAGAAAAGATTATTCCGAATTGACTTGCTTACCAACTTCTCCTCCTCCCAGCCCTCTCTATATTCCATTTATTTCGAGATAAATTGTATTACATATGAATCGAATCGTACGAAACTTCAGTTGAAAACTCTTTCGATTCTGCGATTCTGCGATTCTGCTTGTCCGTGATATTGTTCATAATGTTATTTGTAGTTGCTTGCTGTACTTAGATTTGTTACCATTGATTAAGCATGTATCAAGCGGCCTATTACGAATTCATTTATTAATAATTCAAATTGCATTTCGTAAATGCGTTCGCAGAATAGAGCGAAATAATGATTGAGAATGTAAGACTTTACAGAAATGCTCATAGAGCTGCTGTCTATTCTGTCGAGTTAAGTTTCAACGATCTTATGCAAACAACGCTATGTATATTATTAAATGACGTTGAAACAGAGTTGATCGATGATAGACGATAGTCATTAACAAAGAGAGAGACAGATTTATTTGCTAATTGTAAAATCTTTGATCGAGCATATTGATAAGTGGTTTACGCAGAGGCGTGCAAACGCATAAGCAAGCTCAAAGATACCAACGTTCCAATCTAATCAGCATGTATAGGTACATGCTGATTCTACATCAGCGACGCGAAAAAAGTGAAAGAAAAAGCAGAAAAAAAGGAGCACGCGAAAGAAACTTCTTCCTCGTGCGATTCATCTTCAAGGATAACAGAACGAAGAAGAATTAATTATCTCGAACTTGTCTCTTCCTCCCGTTTGCGACCATCCACTCGCGGCTCTTTTTTTCTTTCTCTCTCTCTTTTTTTACTTTATTTTATTTTTATTTCTATTTTTTCATATCCTTTTTTCTCCTTTTTTCTCCTTTTTTTTTTTTTTTTTTTTTTTTTAACAACGGAATTAAAAATTCTTTTGTATTTCATTTGACCTCGCGCCGTGCAAGTATGCATCGTACGAAACCGATAAATAGTTCGTGATGGCATTCAAAAAGTATTTTCCTCGACTCACGAAAAAAAAATTGTCCTCAAGGTTGTCTTGGTTGCATTTGGGGAGATGAACGAAATTTACATTATATCATTTTTTTTTTCTTTCTCGATTCGACTGAAATTCGATGAAAATTTATTTCGAAGATAAGACAGTACTACGCAGCTCGCATTCGTGCTTAACAAGAGAATTATCATTTCTCGTAGTTTTGATTAGACTTGGAGAGTAGACGATAAAAAACTGCATGCGGTTGCATGCTCGAGATACAGAGCGTATACATGTAAAGGTGACACATTTAAAGTGACGTATCAAACTCCTCGCATTCTTATATTTCGTAACTCAAGCTATAAAGGAGATGGTAAGGTTAGTTAATCATTACCAAGAAGTTTCCATCTATCTCTCTCTTTCTCTCGTGCCCCTTTCTTTGTTTTTCAATATAAATTTTTACGAAAAATTATTAAAAATGTATTTCATAAACGTAGGTGCTGGTGGTTCTGCTGGTGCAACAGGTACGATGTCCTACCGCAATTTCTCGCCCTACCACAACATTCGTTTCGCTCGCAGTATCTCTCTTTCGAAACTTCGTATCCTAAACCCATCGAAAACATCTGCCAATGTCGCTACGAATCTGGCATATCTTTTATTCCATTTTGTAACCATTTTGTAAAAGCGAAGCGTGAACAAATGAAACTGATATTTCGTTTGTTCACGTTATGTATAGGTATGTTTTGCAATACAAATCGAAAAATGTTAACACGAAATAACGAATTCATTCTGCCATTTTCTATACGGAAAAAATATAGACACGTAGAAAAAAAAATGTCTAGAATATTCTCCATCGAGCTTGAGAGTTTTAGTTGAAATTTTGCATTTTTTCGTATCGCTTAACAGTGACACATGAATACTTTATCTGTTTAACGATACGGTAAATCTTTTGAAAATAAAGTAAAATAGAGAAATAAGCCGTTTTGTATTAGATCCGCCATTGCGTTCGTTCTCGTTACTGGAAATTAACGATAAGTGGTGGGCGGACGATTTCGTGGAAAGCGCAGACTGCGTGACAACGAGAGTAACTCGTTAAACGTCCCTCCTAACGTCGATTACCGAAAGGTAGAATGAGAGTTACGGGATAACTACCCTCTTTCGTAAAAGAAAAAAAAATGAAAAAAAGAAAAAACTCGTTTGGGTGCATGTTGCGTGCGACGTATTATGCACGTTAAATCGACTGGACAGGAGAAAAGGAGAGGAGAAAGGGCTCTGCCTACTAGACGAGAGAATAGAAAAAAGTGCCTTTTTTCTTTTTTTTTCTTTTTCCACTAAAATGTTATTATCAAACATTATTAGTTGTTATTAATTACGCGTTGGATTGATCTGATTTAATAAAATCGGAACGGAGGTATGTAAGAAAAAAGAGGATATATCTTTATCGAAGATAGTTTTTCTTTCACGAGTATCATTTGTCTGACATAATATAGTCTTCTACAATATACTTTGCGGATAATATCACGTATTTGATAACGATGCTACGTGAGTTATGGACGTGCTTACTACATTTCCGCGTTATTCCAAGGAAAAAGTTTTTTCTTCCGTTAGTTGAATCATGAAAGGAGGGGTAATAGAGATTCGTTCGTTGGATATACGTCCAAGATTTTTATTTGTAACTTTTCATTCAAAATTTGCCTATATTAACAATTATTTATATCTTAATGTCTACGGCAATTGCAAAAGTTATTTCAGAATTTGCAATAACGAGCCGATGTAATTTGGACTAAATATACGTTAATCGTATTATTGCAAACATTAATTAATATCACTCGATAATTTACTTGCGTACGATTATCATATATCCATAAATGCGACGACAAGCGATCGGTATCTTCGTACAACGATTTTTCCAGTAGGTGCACACATTTGCTCTCTCTCTCTCTCTCTCTCTCTCTCTCTCTCTCTCTCTCTCTCTCTCTCTCTCTCTCTCTCTCTCTCTCTCTCTCCTTCTTCTCTCCCTCCTCTAATTAGCTTCACCGAACCGAAGAAGGCCATTAGCTCTCAATTTGTACGGGCCGTCGAGCGTAGATTATGAATTTTAACGATTTCACGTTCGAATTGAACCCTTTGCGGCCCTCAAAAAAAAGTATTAAACATTTGCCTAAATTTCTCCTTTCTTTCTTCCTTCTTCGTTTCTTTTTCTATTTTTTTTTCTTTTTTCTTTCTTTTTTTTAATTTTCATGGGCCTAAACGTCACGTGCCACATTTAAAGATAGCGACTTTTTTTTCTTACACGTGCATGGAGCAGCAACAGCAGCAGCAGGTTCGCTCAACTATTAATTGCACTCAAAGTGAATTTACCCTGCGCTTTGGTTCTCGTAGAAAGCTTTACCAATCGATTGGACGAAATGAGCGTGCGTGTACATACATATATATGTGCATATGTGGACGTGGATATGTACGCACATTTGTATGTTAACGTTCGTTAAACGTACGAGATAATCGTAATTAAAGCATCGAGAGATAAAAGTCTAATACGAAGAAAACATGTAACTTTACAGGGGTCGTCGACCGAACTTGCTGCTGAGCCTTCGCTTTCATTTATGATTGAAACTTTCGATGATCATTCGATGCACTCGATTACTTTTTGTTAGCTTAACTCATTAACTAAGAAGGAATAGGATTCCGTGTTATTGCGATGTATCCGTTTATTTTGTTGTTTTTCTTGTTTTGTTTTTCTTTTTTTCTTTCATATTGCGATAGATGGTGAAAATTAAAGGATCTTTCAGTTTGATAAACCAACAAACGGATAGACAAGTCCTTTCGATTTTGTAAATATTTTATTAATGTTTGTCAAAAAAAAATTGACATGGAGAAAAAAATTGAAATGGAGAATTTCTGTTCTTCAAGAGACGAAATGATTTTTCTTAGAGAGACGATGTCGATTGATCGGCTCGTCGAAACGACTCTTATGGGCAATCGCGTATAAACGAGTGCAATTGATTAAATAACGTATCGAACGGCAAACTCGTTAATAGTTTCTTGGCCTCAAGCAAACAGCTGTCCACACTATGGCGCACTTGTGGCCTTCGCACATAAAATTGTAAACCAAGGTACCTGTCTACATCGCGAAGGTAAGAAAGAAGAAAAAAGAAAAGAAAATTACTTCCTCAGAAAAAAGAGACAAAAATACCTAGTTCTCTTTTATTTTCAAAATACTCTATCTTACTTAGTACGCAATAAAAAATTTGTCAACGAATATAGCGATTCAATTGCAAGGACAAATATCTGTATCGATTGATTTATTGCGATAGAAAAAATATATTCGTAAAGTAATAAATAAAATGTGTGTGTACGTTTAATGGATCGAGTTTCTGCGTCGGACTATAATGAAAGATGATAAGTAAGTACATCGTCTCGGAGAACTCTCGGGAAGAAGATACAAAACGCTTTAATAATTGATTTAATGTTTGATTACGATAAAAAAAAAGGAAAAAAAACGATAAGAAAAGTTGTTCGGGTGTCATCGCCGTATATCTCGTAGTTTGTAATACGAAAAATGGTCGTTTAGATTTGTTTGGGATTTGCAAAAAACGTGCGTTTCACTTATCCAACGGGAATTAAGCAAGAAAAGACAGCAGGAAGATGATTCGATAGGAAGTGCGTATCCGTCCTATGGTTCGATTCGTGCTGTAACACCAGCTACTTCAGCCTGTAATGCGATTCACGTAACGTGCGCCTCACGTGAGACGTAGTCGACGTTACAAGGAATAATAAGGGAATGGAGAAAAGAGCAGGGAATATTAAAATCTCCTTTCTTCCGTCTATAGATGCCTATAGATTATTTCTTATCAGCCGAATTTTAGTCGAAGAATTCGGCGGATCTCTAGTGCGTGCCTCGACTCTTATGATTATGCGCTTTAATAATAAAACATTTCATGACGTAATTCATTTTCTTTGTACGCCACGTGACATAATAGACTTCGGAATGCGTCAATTTGCAGCTTGGGGCTAAGGTCTTTTAAGTTCGGCTAATAAAAATTCATTAAGATCGAAATCTTGCATCGTCGAGGATCGATCAGTACTCTCTTGTCTTCTTCGTGTCGTTTGTTACATGCGCATACGTTTTTTTCTTCTTCTTTTTATTGTTTTCTTTTAACGCAATGTCACACGCAGCACGAACGAATTAAAATGACGAACGTGTTTCGTGGGTTACTGACCGACGAGACGACGCTGTATGTTTAGATTGAAATGTAACGGCAAATAGGGAGATCAAATTTGTGTAATAAAAGTAATTAACGATATTTTTTCTTTTTAGTAAAGGAAAAGAGATCGAACGATGAAGATGTAAAATTAAATACAAAGTGAATGAAATTCCTATCACTACATAATTGTTCAAATTGCGTTCTATCGCAAAAAGTCTTTAATAGTTCTATTTGTTTAACAAAAATCTTTTTTATTTGATCATCCATTAAGTCATTCTTGCACTGAAAAAATTTGAAGAAAAGAAATTACTATCTCCGCTTTTGTCGTAATAATCGCCGCAAATTTAGTATTCATTAGCTCATCCGGGATTTGAAAAAAGACGACGACAACGAAGGACGAAATCGAGCATAGAAAATGACTGGCGGTGTATAAAATTATTGTTGAGAACGTTTATCGTACGTTGTTGTCGTCCTTCGCATCGTGAAAAAAAAGAAAATAATCCTTGTTTATTTTATGCGAAATTAGAATATTTTTCAAAAGCTAAGATTTTAGAGATGAAAATGTTATATCAAAAAATGTTATATAAAACGTTATATCAAAAAGTAAAAATGAAAAAAAATCATTTGCTAGTAGGCGACGATGGTTATTTCATAAGAATCTCATCGATTTTACACGCGCGGATTTTTACTCGAGTCATATTGCTTTTTCAACGCAAAAACATTTTCTTTCATGCAGCTTCCTCCCACTCGTCGTCCTTTATTTTTATGGCGTTGCGTGATCGTTATCAACGGATAACGAATGACGAGAATCTTGCATTGCCAGAGTAAAAACCGCTAAATGCGCATTGTGAAAAATATGGCGGCTGTAACTACTCAATGCTGAATCGCGTCTGGTCTGGCTTGCGATCCTTATCTACTTGCTCTGCTGCTTCGTATGCGGCTAGTCGGAAATAGTAGTAAGAACTCGTCGTTTTTTTCGATATAGAGATGCTTTAAAGAATAAATCGAATGAAATATCGGAGGAATATAAAAGTGCCATTTTCCGAACAACGCCGAACAACACTGAATTCTCTCACACGTATACGTATGCTAGCTCTCTCTCTCTCTCTCTCTCTCTCTCTCTCTCTCTCTCTCTCTCTCTCTCTCTCTCTCTCTCTCTCTCTCTCTCTCTCTCTCTCTCTCTCTCTCTCTCTCTCTCTATCCATCCTTTCTCCCCCTCTCTCTTGTAGTCTCGTCGAAGGTATGGCGTACGAAGGTCACCTTCCTCTACCACCCTCACGTAGTCTGCCGAAGGGTGGTCATGGTCGAACATCGAGAGGGCTGTTGCGAGGGCGCGAGACACGTTAAAGGGAGAAAGGGCGTCTCGCCGTCGAGGGATGCGCATAGGCGTGGTCGCGGCGTATCGTCTACCTCCATCTGCCCACCCATCTTCCTAAACCCTCTTCTCTTTTCATATTCCGTCCATCTATGGAATCGTCGGAATAAACGTTGAAATCGATTTTATCGGGATATGCGCGGATTTGCGTTTGACCGTCCTCGTCGAACAATTTTCTTAGTCGTTCATTTGAATTTTATTTACATATCTTTACACACGTTCATGAACCCATTTGAAATGGAGCGAAATCGTTATATTCTGCATCTTCTTTTTTTAAATTCAAACGGGAACAAATCGAACGAAAAAACAAGAGGAAAACTGAGAAGGAGTAGGGATGATTCGTAAAATCGAGAAAGCGAGGAACTGAGAGGAGAGAGAGAGAGAGAGAGAGAGAGAGAACATAGTCTGGTCGATTGGAGTAAAAGGAGGTGGTAC
Organism: Vespula pensylvanica; assembly: GCF_014466175.1. Taxonomy (NCBI): domain Eukaryota; kingdom Metazoa; phylum Arthropoda; class Insecta; order Hymenoptera; family Vespidae; genus Vespula; species Vespula pensylvanica. The sequence continues at coordinate 4,838,051 of NC_057698.1, read as the reverse complement.
ACGCCGACTGCTTTAGTGGGGGAGATACGTTGATTTACGAGAGACAGGGAGAAACGAAAGAGGGGAAAGAGAGAGAGAGAGAGAGAGAGAGAGAGAGAGAGAGAGAGAGAGAGAGAAATTCGGGGCTGTTGACCGGGCTCTGGCGAATTCGAAAGGCTCACGCAGGCTCGCAGTGAGGCAGGACGCGGATTGAAACGCGACAAAGACGACTACACTACGACATAAGTACCACTACTATTACCATTGCGAGGACGACTAAACTACAACTACTACGATACAAGTACCACTACTATTACCATTGCGAGGACGCAACTACTACCACTATTACTACTACTACTACTACTACTACTACTATTACTACACTACTACTACTACTACTACTACTACTACCACTACTACTACTACGACTACTACTACTACTACTACTACTACTACTATTGCTACTGTTACTACTATCACCACGAGCAACGCCACCGCCCTGCTTGTCTGGCTTGTCCGCACCCTCCCCACCCTTCCTCACAGACAGCTTGCTTTTGCCCACGTCGACGCCCAAATTTCGCAGTGGTTTTCAAACTTGATGGTTCTCAACATTTTTCTCAAGTCTTCAACTTGCCAGATATAATATCGCTCCTTTTTTAGCAGTCTACTTATTTTCCTGATAGTTTCGCGATTATTACGCTTAGAAATGTTTAATAATGAAAATGTATTTATCGATGCGTTTTTTATCTCTAATGATTTGGAAAAAACAAAAAACGCATAGTAAAGCTTCGTCCTAAATTATTTATCTATTCTTCCTTCGTTATATCGTAATCGATTTGTTTATCAAAATTTTTCCGATGTAATTATACATAAAAAAAAGAAAATTGTATGACGGATCGTACGAACGCATGATTCGACTCGGACTAACTCCTAACCATGACCTTGAACGCGTAGTCAGGACGAAAAAGAATGGGTACGTACGTACATACGTACCTATACACTTACACGTCCCGTCACACTGAGATAGACCGGTATATCGATCTTGGGCTCACGTACATACGCAATCCAGACGACTCTTTTCTCTCTTTTTTGCTCGCCGTTTCTACGTTTTCTGCTCGCAAACCCAGCGATATAGCACCGAAATATAACCCTCCTTCGAAAGGGACGTACAAGTGCAAAAGGTGAGGATTGAGAGAAAGAGAGAGAGAGAGAGAGAGAGAGAGAGAGAGAGAGAGAGAGAGAGAGAGAGAGAGAGAGAGAGAGAGAGAGAGAGAGAGAGAGACAGTTGTTTGCTTTTGCGTCTCGAGACGTTCTTGTTTGCATTTGATTCATTTTTAGAATGAAAACCAACGAATTATTATTATTAAGATAGGTTTATGATCTTGTGAGAGGCAAAGTTTTTGCGTGCCTTGTTCGATGGATCTGCTCGAAACATCATCACTATAAACAGCAGTGTATCGCTTGTGAGAAAACGATGACGCAGGCATCTTCGTTCAGACTAATTTCCTGATAGCTATATTTTATTCAGATATATTTCTGCCAGGACAAAATTTTAATGTAAGTACGAGTTAAAAATTATGCACCGAACTAAAATTCAGATCAAATTTAACGAAATCTGATATCAGGCAAATGAATGAAGAAATAATAAAAAATATATACGTATATATGAAAATATAAAAAATGTACTTAAAGTTTATGTATTGAAAAAGGAATTGGAAGAGGAAGACCAAGAGATTTACCGCGACCTACCCGACGCATTCGACGCAGCAAGAGTCTTTCTCTTTCTCTTTGATTCGGTCTCTCTCTCTCTCCCCTCCTCTCTTTCTTTCTATGCGCCGAAGGGTGCATGCGTCATCCGACGTATCGAAAAGCACAGGGTCGGCATAAAACAAGAATCTTTATCAAAGAAATAACAAAATAAACCTTTATCAAAGAATAAACAAAATAAAAATGTCGTACAATCTTTTGTTATTTAAGTTAGGTGGACTATAACAAATATCTACAAACAAAGGAAAAAATGAAGATAAATCATTTAGCTTTCGTCCGTTAAAAGATAGCTATCGCAAGATTGATATTAAATAATTAATTATCGATCGAAGTACATATCTTGTTCTCTTCCCGTTCTCGAAATGAATAAGTGATCGTCGATCGAATTCCAAAAAGATGTTTATTATAAAAGATGTAAAGGACATCTTGCATTTTTTTGCGTAGAGAATGGTATTAAAAAAAAGAAAAAAAAAACAGAAGAAAAATGAGGACCCTTTATAGGAGACTAGAAAAGAAAAACAGTAAGGAATGTTTCTAATAGAAGTCTCATGACTAGCTATCAACTGCTTCTTTTTCTCTCTCTGTCTCTCTCTCTCTCTCTCTCTCTCTCTCTCTCTCTCTCTCTCTCTTTCGCTCTCACTCTCACTCTCGCTTGCTCGTTCTCTGTCCTTCGTTTGCCTACTTCTTTTCCGGTTTAATCGTCTTTCTTACACGAAGCGTGGACAGCAGATATGTGAGAGTAAAAAAAGATGGCGGATGATGTAAGCCGAAACCGGGAGCAAGCAAGCGCTTAGATACTTAGATATGTCTTAAGCTTCGAGTCTCTCTCTCTCTCTCTCTCTCGAGTTATAATAATGAATCTTTTCTTATTTAATTCTTTTAATGTTATTTTTTCTTTCCTTTTGTTAAGGCTTATTCATATTGCTAATATTTAAAAAACATAAGAAGTAAAGTCAGGTTTATTATTAAAATCGTCTATGTGGGTTCGTTTTCAAAAACGGCAAACGTATTAGTTCATAAGAAAGTAACTTATAGGTTGTCAGTCATGTCATCGTATAAAATAAGCAAATTATATATATATATATATATATATATATATATATATATTAGTATTGCTTTATAACCGTTGTTGCTATCGTTAGTTATGTACGTTGCATATAAAATGACGTTCGTTAGATATGTATATCGTTAAACGACGTCCGTTAAATAGATAAACAACTCTGAACGAATAATGTTGAATACAATTTCCCGAATATTGTCAAAGTTTCGTGGCTTATCAATAAGTATGATTAAAAAATGATCGGTATCTCTTATATACTTTTAATCTCATCTGATTGATTTCAGTCGAGTTCACGATCGTCTATCAAGAAAACGCGAAAATATTGTCATAAGAAAATAATATCTTATCGTTCTTTCCTTGAACACAACCACGCATACATTTATACGTGCGTATATACGTACAGGATGCGCGCTGTGGCCAAAAATAAATTTTTGTTCGATGCAAAATTAAAATTTGATTCAATGATTGTAGGACAATTTAGAAAATAATGAAATTCGATTTGATTAGCGAAATAATGTAAAGTAATGTAGAGAAATAAATAAGCGTAAGAGTAAAAGAAATAATGAGAAAGACAGAGAGAGAGGGGGGGAGAGGGAGGGAGGGGGGGAGGAGGTATACGAGAATAGTTATCTAACGATATTTGTGCATCTTGCAAGAGAGTTACACGAAACGATCGCATCGTTGAAATCAAATCCCATGAAAAGTGTTTTTAATTAGATCGATAATTGAACGAGCACAATTGTCTAGTAACCTCGACCCACTTAACGATTTGCCTGACCACCCCCACTGTCGTAAAGATGGACCTAGGAATCGGAGGAGACGCTCGAGGCCGATTATCCGTTTTGCAAGCTCGCGCTATAAATAATATCGATATCATAATACTTGATCGATGCTATATAATTTATCTAACGCTCTTAACGGGTATGCCAATCGACTTAAGCGATCGGTACAAATTCGTTTTATATACGTTTCTCTTTTATTGTCTTTCGTTTTTGCTTTTTTCTTTTTTCAGCTTTTCAATCGATCAACAAAGGAAACAAAATAAAGTATTTTTACGCTTCAATATGCCTTCTCTTTTTCTCTTTCTTTTTTGGTTTCTTTTTTCTTTTTTTTTTTCAATTAATACAGAGACAAGATTCGATTGACGTTATCGCGCGAGATATTAAAAATATCTCCTTGTCGTTCCTTCACGGATCGTTGCATTCGCGATCGCGCTTGAACACATATTAATGGATGAAGATATTGTTTGGCAACAACGATCGATCGATATACGTTGATATCGAACGATGCCGTTCTTACCGATTTCGTGTATCGTCGAATACCGATTAATTATCAGCCGTTTATCCTATTTTGTAGAATTTCTCGAGGCCATAGTCGTAACCACTCCCCCGTGGACTTGAGCTCCAAACTCTATCAAAACATTTAAACGAGGAATCCTCTTAGCCCTCGTTATCGTTAGCGATAAAGCATCCAAGGCCGCTTGCTGGATAATTGGACAGAATAGTTTCATCATTGTGTAACCTGCTCGGATAACCTCGAGACACCAATTTTTCTTTTTTTCTTTCTTTCTTTCTTTATTTCTTTCTGTTTTCCTTTTTTTTTTTATTTTATTTCTTTCTCCCACTAAAGCTAAGTTTTCGGGAGTACGAGCATCCATTGTTGGTGATGATATGCCAATGAACCAGATACACGTTCATAGGAGTATAAGATAATTATTAAGATAATCAGAAGCAGTCAATTTTTCAATTTCGACAAATAAATGAAGGTACACTCACACACCTTCATTTATTTGTCGCGATATAAAATATTATATTTCGAGAAACAGGGACGCGTGTCGGCAAATTTTTCTTCATTTTTCGTTTTCCTCTCTCCGACGAGAAACGGGAGTGTTGCAGCGCGAAATAACGCGTTAGCAGCTGTTAAAATATTTTGCTCGCACAAAGTTGCTCGAAAATCAAGCGATTTATGTCGTACGAAAGGTAGATAAATTGTAAATGTCGCATCGCCATTTCCATTAATTTTATATACATTGTATACATACATTTGCCATCTACGTATACGGATATGCACATTCTCGTACGTAAATATTCTAGTTATTTTATTCGGTATTTTATACTTGTTTACGAATATTCATCGTCTAAAAGGCAGCACTCGTATTTCGAGGCAATCGGCCAGATGCCCGGAGATATCGAACGGAAGGCCAAAGTGTCAGTTGTTTATTGCAAGCCGACTTAACATGTATTTACGAACTCTAAGATCTGTTTTCCTTGAAATTTTATTCAAACGCAAAATTATATTGCGATGGCATTAGCGCATATTTCACATTAAAATTCTGATAAACAATGTTAAGAAATATATTTATACAGATGTATACGCTGCGAACGTATATGCATATGTATAGTATTGTATAACGTATATTTGTGAGATTATTCTATATGCGTTATACGTATCTATACGTTGTACATATCCATATCTCTTTGTCATCTCTCAGACGAGATGAATTATTTCGAAGAAAATTATATATGCGCGCGCGCGTGTGTGTATATTACACACATACCCAACTTTCGAAAAGGAGTAAACTCGTGATGCACGGTCCAGCCATTTTCGCGGCTCGTTACGAAGCGAGGAGTGGGGGAGGGGAGAAGAAAGGTTTTACTCGTCTGCTTTATCTAGTTATCAGACATCGTCGTATCCATACTTATATAAGAACATAAGCACGTACGATAGTGTCTATTTCTAGATACCGGGCATCGTTAGTAGGGATCATTTTCATCGTGGCTACTCGATGGGACGCGTCGTCATCATCGCGAGGAACTCGATGAATCTGCTTGACTCATACCAACACCGATCCGATGAGAAAGAAATATCTTCGATTCGTCTGTGTCGAGAATATCGGGACATAATATTTTATTAACGCACTAGGGACTAATAGGAATCATATAAAATATCACGTTTTGAATGCAACCATACGAAAAACGAATCCTTAACGTTAACATATATATTGATTATATATCGTTAAATATTTGTTGCAGCAATCCGCGTGCTTCACGAAATATGGCGGAGAAACAACGCCGAGATAATCTTAACACCAATATCTCGACGATGGCGGCTCTTGTTCCTACCGTCGCCGGAAGTTCGAGAAGGATGGACAAGATATCTATCCTGAGATTAACTGCTGCCTATTTAAGAACGCAATACAGTGAGTTTTTTTTTCCTATCACATATTATCAATATTATAACGAACATTTTTGTTCAAAACAACGTGTTAGATAAAACTTTTGTGTCGTAGCTCTTGGTCGTGGATCGGTCGATTTTTTGCCAAAACAATTCAACGATTTGGACGTGGAACAGTACTTCGTAGATGTGAGTACACTATAAGAGACACAAAGTTATAATGTAAAGTGATGCAAGCTGGCTTCTTCCATTTGATCAAAATTTTGGAACAGTTAATATCTCGAAAAAAAAATTACCTTGAAACGAATCTTTCGCACAATCATAACATTTGCCCCCTTGTCTCGTTTAATCTGTAAAAGATACAAGCTGTTATGTTTAATCCTTTCGAAGAAGTCGACTGGTAATACATTATAACTGGCCTTGCCCCTATACGTATTTTTGCTATTTCTTTTTTTTTTTTTTTTTTTTTTTTCATTTATTTCAAATTAAAACGAGATAATTTATAATCAAAGAGATCATTTTTGTTGCTTCGACAGAACTTAATCGGCAATGCTGGTTTCTTCATCGTCGTAACCACGGCGGGAAAGATCGTTTACGTTAGCCGGCAGGTGGAACGTCAACTTGGTCACGCTCAGGTATATCGATATTGATCCATGTCTACGTAAACCCGATATCGTAAAAGATGCAATGATCGATAACATTTGAAATCGATTCGTTGATTTGATTTCGGTACATGATGTATTTCGTAGGTGCATGGTCCAAGTCAAATACGAAGAAGGCTACTTTATACCGAAGGGTTAAAAAAGATCAATGAAATGAGAACGGGTGCAGCGTAAACACGTTTCCATGTCGACCATAGTCTATATTTCCATCTAACTCAATTATGCTCTATTTTTTTTTCTTTTTCTTTTTCTAATGCATACGATTCTGCGAAAAAGGTATTACATCTTTGCAAACGTTTTATCGAACAAAAAAAAAATAATAAAAAAAACAAAAAAGGAATAAAGAAAAACAAAAAAGGAAAATAAAAAAAATAAAAGTAAAAAGAAAAGACAAAAAAAGAAAAAAGAGAAGATAGAAAAAAGCTCTCGCTACATATCTCGGTTTCGTAGATATTTTTTATTCTTCGTGCTTCTATCTGGTACGTATGTAATATGCGTACAAATGGGACGACATTTATCCGATAGTAGATGACGTCAATCAGGTAAATGGAAAATTTGTATCTTTTTCCTCAGTTGTAACAAAACGAAGATAATTTCTATAGATCACATTTTCGAGGTAATCACGAAATTACCCGAAATTTAAAGATATTGTGTCTATTCTTTCCCAAAATGTTTCATTAAAACGTGTCAAGAATCTTAAAATATCTTGAATAATTCATTGGATCGTCCGATTGAAATCAAAGATATTTTGATAATATCGAAAATAATGCATAAACAAAAGAGAGTAATATCTATCTATGATCGTGTATTTTATTGTATAATGTGCCGACTTTAATGTTCAACTATATCGAGGATAACGATAATTTGCTATCCTCGGGAATCTAACGAAGTGACTTCTCGTTGTAAGAGAAGATTAAAATATAGATGTCTTGAACGTAGAAATAGGAAGTACTAGGAGGAGAGGGAGAGTTGTTTGTCCTATACGTTCATCTTCTTCCCGTATCTTTTTTATTTTTCTTTCTCTTTTTCGTCCCTTATCTTTTCTATTTTCTTTCTCTCTTTTTCTTTTTCTTTTTCTTTCCTCTGCTTTTTTTTCTTTCTTTTAAGATAGAATTCGCAATCAGGGTGTCATTGTTCTCGGTAAAAGAAAATTTTTCCCGCTGGGAAAATAAGGGACGGTCGACGCCAACGACGACGACGATGACAACGACGACCACATTTCCTATGTATAATGGATCGAAAAAGAAAGAAAAAGAAAAAGAGAAAGAGAAAGAGAAAGAGAGGGAGAAAAGGTTCTTCCTATCTTTCATTTTGTCTCTCTCTCTCTCTCTCTCTCTCTAAAGAAATCTTTTAGGATGAAACCTGATAGAATTTTATTTATCATTGAGCTAATCAGATTCGATGATTTTTCGTTGCAGAAAGAACTGACCGGACAATCTTTGTATCACTTCGTTTATCCCGAGGATCACGAGGAGTTAACGAAAAATTTAACGCCGGATGAAATGCAACCAATGGTCGGTGCTTTGACTATGGACGCCGACAATAGTTCTAATTCCTCCGAAGAGTCAACCTCGACGACATTGACGTCGCAGAGGAACACCGAGAGGAGGCCTTTTCGTGAGCAGAGACGAAGTTTCAAGTTACGAATGTCACAACGAACGGTTTCGAGACGAGAACACACGCAGTACGAGTGTCTACATGTGTCGGGCGTTCTTAGGCTCGCGGATGCTTGTAAAAATGTTGACAATCGTGCACGACATCGAGGTACGATCGAAAATTGCAATAATCTCTTGGAAAAGTAGTTAAACTTGTCGGGCCAATCGTAGGCTTTTCTCTGTTTCTTTTTTTGTCCTCTGCTATTTCTTTTTCTTTTCTCTTTTTCTTTTTTTTTTTACGGATCAATGGTCTTCTGTTTTTATCGTTGATGTGCTGCACGTAACAAGGCGCAACGAGCCGAGGCTTTCCGAGCGTGTATCGCAAATATTTACTTTAGCCGAGTATTTAAATTTAGATTCACGGCATCGTTGGCTCGCGAAAGCGTAGGCATCGTCGCGAAAAATTTTTAAGTCGATTTTTCTTGATTTCATTTACGCATATTGTATCAGCATTATAAATAAAATATGTTTTCTAAAAACATATGTACCGATACATTTTCAGAGACTACATCGACAAGCAACGACATCATATTCGTCGGTATGGCATGGCTACCCAAGAAACGTCCCATTACCGAACTCTCCATAATAGATGCTAATAAACAAGAGTACGTGACGCGACACTTAGTGGACGGCCGTATTATTTACTGCGATCACAGGATATCCATTGTGGCGGGTTACCTGTCCGAGGAGGTTTCTGGTTTGAGCGCTTTCAGTTTTATGCACAAGGACGATGTTAGATGGACCATCATTGGACTTCGCCAAAGTACGATAAAAATATTCTTTCGGTTTGTATGCCGTAATCCGATTGGTTCGATGAATAAAAAATTAATCAAACTTTTAATAACAGTGTACGATCGTGCAGAACCTTGCGGTTCATCCTGCTATAGACTTCTTTCCAAAACTGGCGAGTTCATTTATCTAAGGACCCATGGATATTTGGAATACGACAAAGATACTCAAACCGTCGAATCGTTTGTCTGCATCAATACCCTAGTCTCGTGAGTAGTTTTATCTTTTAAAGAGCCGATATGATACGTATATTACGTTTTCGTAAAAACATCGATCGACCTTTGTACCTTCTATTTTTTTTTCTTTTTTACAGAGAGGAAGAAGGTATTGAATTCGTAAGAGAGATGAAGGAAAGATTTTCAGCTACGGTGTCCGGTGCCACGAAGGCGGTCATGATTCAAAATAACGACGACCTCTCGTTCGATCTGGTACGCGAAATTGTAAATTCATGAAACAAAAAACATAATATTAATAATAATAACAATAACAATAAATAAAATATAAAAGATACAATTTCATTCGTTTCCTTACATGTAAACCGATCAAACTCGATGATATAATTTTGATATTAAGATATCTATTTTTGTATCGGACAGGGATCGGAGTCACAAAAATCAAATTCCAAAGCCAGCGTGGAAGATCCTTCGCAGCTAGAGGACGCGATCACCCATCTCATTAGCGATTTACCTTCACCGGCTGTTTCGGAAGATCGTTCTTCTCCATCGCCTATGCCAAACACTCAATTCGCTAAAGCGGCCGTTTTTTCTCAAAGATTACCACCGGCAGCTACGCAAGCAAGCAAATTCGGTATTAAAAAGATCGATCACAATTTCACGATACAAGGTAACAAAGGTAATCTTACGCCAAAACAAGAACCACGGATTGAAATAAAACAAGAAATGATTGGCAATAAAACGATTGTTACCGATCCTATTGTTGAAAAAGAAGTCATGTTGGATGGACAACAACGACACGTTGGAAGAAAGAGAAATCAAGATCGTAATAGTATTGGCTCGTTGAGTTCAGGAAAACCTTTGAGTATGAAGGAAATGATGGGACAAGTGCAAATTATGCGACAGGAGAATCGTAATAACGAAAGCATAAGAACTAATGTTTTACCTGAACGTAACGCGTTCGAAACGAAAGTTCTGAAGCATAACAGCGGCGAGAGTGGCCTCGAGAATTTAGGAAATGGCACGAGCGAGTCCGAGGATGAAGAGTCTAGGAAAAAATATTCCTCGAAGAGGATATATACTGAAGAAAACGCCGGGGGGACAGGCCGTAATAAAAAGCGAAGAAATGAGAAACGATATGAAACTACTGAGATTCGACTAGAACAACAGCAACAACAACAACACCACCACCACCACCACCACCACCACCACCAACACCAACACCAACAGCAACAAAGTGCTTCTTATGTTAATTGTAGGACGTTTATCAAGGACGAACAGTTTTCAACGCTCGCTGATTTTGATCATTATGATCAGGTTCACACTCAACCGATTCGGGTTACATCCACGGACTCTACCAATTCAAGTCTTCAAGATGTTAACATCGAGTATCAGGAATTGGATTCGTCTACATCGTTGGTGATCTCAAATATGGCCAATGACGAACAATTTGGTAACCTTCAGGAGCTCAAGGAAGATCCATTGTTAAGCTCGAGCCTGGACGCAAATCCAGGTACCGCAGTTGTAACTGTGCCCTCGTCCACCAACAAAGTAAAGTGCCCCTTTTTTGTATAATTCGTATGAACGAGAAAGGAACTATTGTAATTCTTCCTATTTTCTTTTTTCGATATATACTTTTTTTTTTCTTTTATATTTTCCATTATTTTCTCCGATTTCAATTTGATCTGTGAATATAACAGTGTCCTTAACTACAAAATTGTCGAATTTTTACGCTTGGACTAGCGATAGATTATAAACGACACTTGTATGTTATTTATTTTTTACAGATTTCATGTTGAAGATATTCGATGATCTACGGCCTGCAATGGGTTTTGAAAGTATGTCTTGCAATGCTTGTTTCGTCTTTCCCTGAATTTATGATTCCCAAATAGATATGCTAACGAGTTTTATGCTAACAATTTTTTTTCTCTCAACTTTGTTGTAGAAAGCTTTGATGATATGAACGTGCAACAGCTGACAGTCAATAATGTGAGTAAAGATATGTTTTTTCGTGTATAGTTCGTAATATCGGTAGAAAATTCGTTAAATCGGTTATTTGCAGCAGCAAGCGGTTAACGATGAGATAAGAAGAACACATCTACAACTTGCGAGTAGTATGGTTATACGAGAGTCTCAATTCGATGTATTAGCACGGGATTTGGATAATCCAGCTTTGCAGGCTCAAAGAAAAAATCTAACCCAATTACAGGTAACCTTAAACGATTTGGTTTCTAACGAATCATCTGTATATGTATATATGTTGAATTATTTCTACATAGGTAATGTCTTACATCGATTGCAGGCTGAACATAAGATGCAAAAACAAATCCTAAAGTCTTTACAACAAGATCATCGCAACATACAAGTCAATGCGAAGCACAATATAGGGGTCTGAAATGTGTATATACGTATGTACGTACGTAACTTTAAAAAGTATCGCAAAGACATCCCCGAACGATTTGTATGTTAAAGGCGCCATTTTGGCCCCATAAATTCGCCCGAAGGAAATTAAGTGTGTCCTCCTTCTGCCAAATTACCGAATTAAATATGAGCCTTATAAATCTTATTATGTTACTCTAAAGGAGGGAAAAAAAAGCAAAAAAAGAAACGACGATCGACATATGTGCAATATGCATCGAATTGCACCAGCTTTTTTCTTTTTTTTTTTTTTTTGTTTTGTTTTGTTTGTTTCAAACTATTTGAAGAGACAACGTGTAAATCGACAAAGGGGACTTTTGAGGAAGCGTCAGGATTGCGCCTGACCGATCTTCGTGAGAGGATCAAGTAATACGTAGAAAAAGAAAAAGGAGGAAGAAAAAGAAGAAAAAGTTTACCGTTGAAAACTTATTTAATGTACTACGTTGGTGCTAGAGATTCGAATTGAAGACCTTTTTTCAATCGATTTCGTGAGTGCTTACGACTGTGAAGAATAGTTATCAGTTATAATAAAAATAAACGATCATTCGTTCGATACAAGGACAAAAAATAAGTGAAACGAACGATTGAGTGTTACGCAGTGTTGGCAATTTTCAAATTTTACGATAAAAACATTGTAGATATGAATAATGTTAGCTGATAAAACAATGTTAGCTGTTTCGAAGCAACACTAGATCGAACGAGGTAGAGAAAGAAAGGGAAGAAGATAAAAAGAGACGGTCAAACTTCGTTTTCTATCTCGAGCATAAATAATACCTTCCCCACAAATACAGATACTAAGGTATATACATAAGAACGAGATTGTCAATATCTCATTCAAATCCTATTCGTGTTTAAACAAAAAAAAAAAAAAATGATACTTTTGATCTATATTTTATGTCAGACTGTGTGTATAAGTGTTCAATCTCTTGAAAAAGGTGTACTATTTTAGATTTGACTAGTTCTTTAATATTGGCATTGTGATCAATCTTGTACTATGTTAGTACTGCTTTTTATGTGATTATCGCGTGCGTGCGTGCGTGCGTGTGCGCGTGCGCGTGCGTGTGTGTGATAAGAAAGAAAAAGAACAATAAGCAAACAAACAAATAAAAAAAGAAAAACAGAAAAAGAATATGAAAAAGGGAAGGAATCGATCGCTGTTCGATTTATACATGATTATTGTACATAAAATCCAATTTTTGGACTACAATTCACGTGAATTTTACAAACAACCGTCTATAAAAGTTTTTCCTGCTAGACCTAATAGTTATCTCAACCGTTTGGAGGACAGAGGATTGGGCCGTGTTAATTTTAACAGATATTTGCTCTTCCAATCCTCACTTTTCTATTTTTTTTTAAACTGAATTAATTTTACTGGTACTTATTGTTTCTTAGAAACATGCATTGTAACGAGCGCGATCATACTTTTCAATAAAGATCTTTTCAATGACTCCTGCCAATCAAGGGTTTAAACTAACGGAAGCGAAAAAAGAAAAAAAGTTTTAGCAGGATTATTCAAGGACAACTTATTCTCGAATCAAACGGGAGATCGCTTACCCCGACCTTTTTTCTTTATAAATGAACGTAATGCGTTAGAAACTTCAGAAAAGAATAGAAATATCTAAATTATTTTTCCAAGTGATTTATCGATAATGGATTGCGAATAACGTCGGCGACTGGTATAGTTCTTTTTCTTTTTTCCTTTTTTCTTATTCTTTTAATTTTTTTTTTTTTTTGTTTTATACTAACTAGTATCGACAACAAAACTTAGTACACCTTTTTACAAATTATTACGTATTCCGATTGTCCGTTGTTCGAGTTTTCTTTTCTTTTCTCATATTTCTGCATATTTTAAATTTTCTCGTCTTTTTTCATATTTTAAAACGATTAAGAGCGAAAGTAGTAAGAAGTAAAGAGGAGAAAAAAGAGAGGAGAGCGTAATGTGCAATGTTCTAATAATTAGAGCGGAACAAAAAATTTTATTTCTTTTTTACTTTTTATTTTTTTGGAGAAGTGGGTTAAGTCCGGTTTCTACCCTTCCTCCCCATTGTTATGGCTCCAAGAGAGAAAAGATAAAAAAAAAAGAAAGAAAAAATGCTCTTCCGAATGTCCTCTTTCCTAACCAGTCAACCGTAATGACAAAAAAGAAAGAAAGAAAGAAAAATAATTCTCGTGATCTTATAGTACAAAACGTCCAACGTCCAAACTATCTGTGTTCGATGTAACCCCGCAGCTCTCTGTCAATGTCATATTTCCACATACCCTGTCCCGCCCCCCCCCCTCCCACACACCATCACGTCACACTCTCTCTCATCCTCTTTGAGCCTACTCTATTTTTTACGTTTATGTATTGTTGTAAATGTAACGATCATATCGTAACAATTAGACAAATTTTTTATGTACTTTTGTGACTTTGAAAGCGCGCTGTAAATAGGCTTGATTTGCCGTTGCCTTTGCTGTTGAATTATTGCTATTATTGTTCTTCATTAAAAAGAAGAAGAAAAAAGAAAGAAAAAAAAATAAGTATTAAACGCTCAGGGTGATCCGGCTATGAAGATCAAAGTGCGGATGGGATTTTAGAGGGAGAAAAAAAGAAAAAGCGAGAGAGCAATCGCGGCAAATAAATAAATTGTTTGAAAGAAATTTAAGGAAAAAAAATGTATATTAACTTATAAAAAAGCTATGCGCGAAACGGTAAGGCGACAATTTCTGTAATTTTCTTTCCTTTTCATTGTTTTTTTTTTCCTTTTTTTTTTCTTTCTCTCACTATGCGACAAACGGATCTATTCGAACGTTTCTATTTTCCCGCATTTTTATATTATCAATATTTTGTTATGAAACAGTCGAATCATTTAGATTTCATACGGTCGTCATTTGAGCGTTTCAAAATTTATCGTTGCGAATGGAAAGTTAAGAAAAGAAAAAAATGATAAAAAGAAAGAGAGAGAGAGAGAGAGAGAGAGAGAGGAAATAAAATAGAGAATTCTTGGGGGAAAGAAAATCGTTTACGTGTTTTATCACGCATTGCCATAAATTTTATAATTGCGAGAATAAAAAAGAAGAAGAAAAATTAAATTTGCGAGTACGTGCGACGAAATCTTGCGAGGATGGAGGAAAGAAAGATAAAAATAGAAAAATAGTGATATTCGTACAAACGGTGATAAGCGATAAAATAGTTAAATTACCGGTGTAATACAAAGCAGGCGACCCCACAGGATTTATTGATAATATGTAAGAACATACACACACACACAGATTAATTATAAATTAAGAGCCGGTTGAATATTTCTTTTCTTAGGAACAATGGAGAGAAAAATGTATTGAGAAAAGTTTCATGATTTCACGTTCGACTTTTGCTTAAAGCGGAAATGTAATAATTTTTAATTTTTCCTATACGAAACCGCGTATTTTTTAATTAATTGGATATTTTAACCAATTACCTTTCAAAAATATTCAAAAAGTACAGACGTAAAGTTAATAATTAAAGAAATCTTAGCGTGTATATATTTATATGACCAATACAGGAAGTCGGATATTTTATAAATATTTGACACATGAAATCGTGAAACTTTTCTTAATATATTTTTTCTTCTGTTGCTCTTAACAAACGAAATATTTAACTGGTTCTTAATTTATCTAACCAGTTTGTGTATGTATAACTTTATAGTATTGTACATAACTATGTTACATTTTATATCCCGCTGATTGTACGCATAAAGTGGCTTTTCTTTTCTTTTATTTTTAAGTGAAAATTAGGTAAATTCAATATCGAGCTTCCTCGTATAACATTTCCTTTTCTTCTTTGATTTTTTATTTTTATTTTTTTTTATTTTTACACCTGTAACGTTATTGTAGTAGAAAAATTCTTTTCTTCTTCCTTTAAACATTCTACTCTTTTTCTTTTTTATCAAAAGTAGAAGAAAAAAAATAATGTTAAAAATAAAAAGAAAAGAAAAACTGCAAAAATCCGTTTTCGAACGCATCGCTGGGGCTAATCATAATTATTTATTATTGTTGGACAAATGTAATTTATATATCTCTACGCATGAATGATGTTTGCGCAAAGAAATTGCAGGATTTCCAAAAGACTTGTTATTTTATGTTTTTTTGTCAAAACAATCTTTCAGATAGAAAAGTCTTTCTAAATATCCTATCGCAACGAAAATTTGTTGATTATGTATTTGTTACGACCCAGCCCTTCGACAGAGCAATTAATGAAAATAACATAAAATAAAAATAACTCAAAAGACATAGTTACGAAAGAAAAGAAATACCGAAAAAAAAAACAAATTGCATTTTCTTTCTTATATTTGAAAAGTGTAAATAAATTTTTATATATATAATATAAGGAGAGAGAGAGAGAGAGAGAGAGAGAGAGAGAGAGCGAGAGAGAGAGAGTCACGAAGGAAAAATTATTAGCGAAAGAAAAAATCGGATAATAAAAAGGTAATAAAAAGAAACATTTATGACAGTTCGTTCGAACTCACATCGAATGAAATAATATTTTATGTTGCTACACGTAAAAGGCGAATAAACGTATATGGAAGCGAGCATATGTAATGATAATAAAAAAAAAAAAAAAAATACAAAAAAAGAGATGAACTTTTAATGTAAACAATATGAAAAAAATATTATAACGATTGGGGATCATGTTAACGTATAGTTATTGTATCAAGACTGAATTATTAAGACTTCGTAGAAGATGAAAAGATGTTTTTTTGTAAATAATGCTACCTGAAAGAAATATATGTAGAAATTATATGATGGAATGAAAAAAACAAGCACAAATCAAAGCAAAAGCAAATACGAACGATCATTAAGAATCGTTTTCCAACTCTCTCCAACATTTACATATCCATATCCTTGACCCTTAAGAGATAGAGATTTTGAGAATTCTAAGACGTGAAAAAAACTAGTTTCACAAAAATGTAGACTATTTTATTACATAGACGTACGAATAAAAATCAACGTATGAGGGCTATGATGTAGAAAGATCGTTTACGAACTTTCGAGTAAACAATCTCGTAGAAAATGAACTCGGAAAGTGTTGAAACAAAAACTTGTCGATTTTATTATTGTGAAATACCGGCGCGTTACAATAATAACGATATTCGTAAGTACAATAGAGGCCAATGTGCGTTCTTTATATATACAACATATATGTACACATATATATATATGTACTCATTTTTTTATATTTTTTTCATCTTCATTTTCTTTTCGATGAAACGCTCATCTTTTTCCGCATCTCGATTAGAATTAGATAGGAATATTAGGAGGAATATAATAAAGTAGAGAAAGAACGTCCGTTTCGCGGGAATTACAAAGAAATCTTTCTTTTTTTTTTGTTTTTTTTTTTTACAATCAAAGGGGAAGGAGGTCAGAGAGCATGCCGCAAAGAAACATAGAAAAATATACTACTAACTTCTAAAAAGACGTGGCTTTTTACGTGTTCTATCGTTCTACGTGGTTTTCGTTGCTAATTCGTAATGTTTACATAATTTCATCGGGATAAGCACGACTTCCTTGCGAATCCTTAATCCTCGCGATGACTTCTCGTTGAGAAACACGAAAAGATATCGTTTGTCTTTAAAAAAAAAAGAAAAGATGAAGGCAAAAAAAGAAATATTATCAAAAATGATATCTCTGCGAATTTTCTTGCAATGAAAAAAAAAAGAAGAAAAGATCGACGCGAGATTAAGGATTCGTTTGGTGTTCGTTCTTTGAACGATCAATGACGATATCGTTTTTACATTGAAATCACTAAACAATATCCGTCCTTCGAGCGGCATTAGTTAACATTAATTCGGAACTAACAGCCTTGCCAACAACGATTCAAATGATACAATCGCATAATTAACAACAAAATTAAATATAATTTCAATGAAAATTTGTGGACAAATAGGCGTCGGTCCCGTCGCAATGCTTCCCGTAGTTAACTCGATACGTACGGATTATGCATAATGTGTGTGTGTGTGTACCCTCATATATACGTATATATACATATATATGTATTCATGTATATATATTTGTATACGATTGGATGTTTGATTGGCGCCTATTATTGTTTTCTCTTCTTTTTTCTTCATCTTTGTGTGTGTGTGTGTGTGTGTGTGTGTGCATACATACATACATATATATATGTATTTATATATATATATATGTACGTATGTATGTATTTATTTATTTATTTATTTATTTATTTATTTAGAGCTAAACGGGAAACTTATTTACAAGGGAGAGAGGAGCAGCATCAAGATCTTTTATTCTGTCTTCGCTTCCATAGGTGCCACAAGGCCAGGCCAAACAAAAATAATTGATTACTCAATGTAAATGTCCTCTATCGGAAAAGCAGTCTCGATGAATTTCGTATAGAATCGATGAAAGGCTCGCCTGCAAATATAAAAGGACGGTCGGTGTGTCGAGCTTTATGATTCTTTACTACGTAATATATTTTGTGTAAAAAAAGAAAAATAAGAAAGAGAAAAAAGAAAAATAGAGAACGTGAGTGGGAGGGAGGAACGTTTGTTAACTCACCCGACGGCTTCGGCGACGGGTCTTGTAGATTCTTGACCAATGAACACGTGACAAGCAAACCTTTGCAACGTCGGATGCTTCGTGATAAAACCGAGGTAACGATGATCACGCGGATGAAAGGCGCAAAAAGAAACGTTCTTGAGGGAATAAAAGTAATCGTGACAAGGACCCTGATTTTTCTGTAAAAAGAGATGAAAAATAACTATCGTTTCAAGTTAATCCTTACGTAGTACTTTATTCGTAATTTATTCGTTTCTTTTACCCGCGGCTTACTCCTGTCCACCATTCGAAGCCCTTGATCGGACACTTCGAGTATACAACTCTGCGATACTGGTGACTCCTCTGATGAATTACCGACGATCCTGCGAACAGCCTGACAAACAACACCAGTACCCTTGTGTGCCAGGGTCTCCACCGAGCCCAAGTAACCTAAGAGATATCTTTCTCTCTTCACCTTTGGTGCCGAAGGATCAAAGTCGCTGTAGTCCATATCCACTGCGTAGGCCGAAGGAAAAATGCCTTGCCTGCCCGTTCGCAAGTTGACGCCTTCGAAGATGCATGAACGAACGTTTGGACATGCTTGCAATTAAAAATAAGAATGCAAATATAAGAGGAAAGAGGCCCACCTTCGCACCACAAATCGTCCGCTTCCTTCTGAACGTAGATCGGATCACCGATCTCGAGATCGATCTCGTCGTGATGTCTAGGTACGAATTTGTGCAATCCTCGATGCGTAGCCTCTAGCAACTCCAACTGCGTGAACGGTACTCCTCCGCTTCCTACAATAAGACCTTTAATTAAATGTCCGATAAAAATAACACAAAGGAAGTAGCGAGAACGTTATACCTGGCGTGCTACTAGGCGACACAGAGTCCGTGTTTTGCAAAGTATTGCACGGTATCGGCGATACACTTTTGGGTCCGTTATCAGGCGAATGGGCAGTCGAATGCCCGCTATCCGTAGCTATCCTTTCGCTATCCGGCGAGCTGTCCTCGTGTCGTAATCGAGGATGACATTTTCGTAGAACGAGATGAGGCCTTCCGGAGTTTGAACCTGTTGAATTAGTCGAGCCTGTTGCAGCACTCAATTCGTCCGCCAACGAGGAAGACGTTTGCATTGACATCTGCCCGATGGGTATACCTGACGAAAGCCAATTGCCTTGATTACGCATCAATGTTATTTTGACTTTATCGATTAATTGCCGTACATGACTAAATTCATTCCAAGTTATTATAAAATAATATGACAACTTGACTAATGCTATATAAATAACTATCCGACTTAGAACGTTCCTTACGAGAAGACTGGTTTAACGCGAGCAAACGTATCTACATACATTCGTGGATTTTCTTTCATTGTGGTCGACAGTTCTGTGGTCGGATTCCATGATATCGATCGCGAGACGCGACTAAGGTAGGAAAGATGAAAAAGAATACAGCGCGGAAAAGACAGTTATTGTCATCGTGCTGCAAGAAAATGGATAATTTTGAATTAGAGAAACGTATCTCGCATAGCTTACATTTTTTGGCTTTAGGAATTTCCGGCAATCTTCGACGTCTACGTTCTCCGCTACCACTTCCCGGCCTATTCGCTGGAACGTGTTCCGGCGTTGGCCAGGAACTCAAACTTGAACAGGAATCACCGACGTCGCTGACAACGCTGTCTCTACCACCATTTCCCGATGACGATGTACCACCACCTCCAGGACCTGGACCAGGGCCGCCTGCCGATCGACCCCTGCTGCTCAGTCCACCGAACAAGCTAATGTCACCCAAGGGTAGTCGTATATGAGCTAAGCTACCATTCACCATGCGATTTGAGGCTGTATTTTCTGGCAAACAGCCATCTTCAAATAAGTATTTACATTTTCTTCTAGACAAATAAACGATTTCCTCCGAGCGAGTGCGTAACGATTCGATTATGGATTCTTATTTAATTTTAACGTTCGACGAAAGGTCGAATATATTAATTATTACTTTCTATGGAATATCGATCATGTTCGAATTTAAATTCGTTTTAACAATCTCCAGTCAATCGTGCAATCGTTCACGAATCGAGATTGTAATTGGACCGTGTTTGTGCTGTGCATAGATTCTATTTGGAACGTGTGTGTTTGGGTTGCATTCGCATTCAATTAATGGATAACTCATAAATCAATCATCGTGGATCATCTAGAAAGACATTTAGATACGAAGACGTAAATCTTTATTCGAAAAGGTAAAAGAGAAAGAAAGGAAAGAAATAAGTATGGAAAAATTCCAATACTTACGATGTTACCAACCTAAAGTCACTGTCAGCTACGATGGAGCAATGATTATCGAGATCCTCGCTATCGTCGGCCGAGGTGTGTCCGCTCTGATTATCATGACGATGTATCGCAACGACATCCTCGTCTTCGGAGTCCCCGGCAACTCCATCGCAGGACCTCCCGACTTCACCGTCGCTTCCTTGCGATGACGTAGGCGAGTCATCGAGTATGATATCGTGCACGAGCCTGTATACGGACAATAGCAATGCGTCTTTCCTCGATTCATTTTATTTTATCATTTAAACTCATTTACGTTAGAAATCACATTGGTATATCGTATACGATGCGTTCTCATCGATTATCTAACGGTACGTTATTCGGAATGAAAAATATCTACGTTGAAAAATGTTTCGACGGATGAAAGCGTGTTGGTTAAACATCTATCTACTTACGACCTAGTTTCTGAACCAGAAACGTCCAAATAAAATCTACTGATCTCTGACACTAAGAAGGTTAAGAAATCGAAAAGAATTTAGTCCGATAGGTCGATAGTTGTATAGCTCTCCTGTCGATCGTTGGAAAGAATTATCGTGACCCCATACATTCATGATGTTGCTTTTAGTGGATGCTCGAGGGTGCATGCATATAGAGATATACATATGTATATGCGAAGAGTGCATCAAAGCTCGAAAGGCCGGCGCTTTTCGCACCCAGCAAGGAGCTCGTCGATGACTGTTTTTGCACTTGCAGCTACATATGCTCGAACGAGGAGTGAAAAATTTGACATTCTCCTAAGATTTTTCCCTTCGAGCGATCGAGATCAAAAAATGATATCTGTTCTGATGAATTTCGCTTGCAATTGGAAAAGCGAAAATAGCGCATAATGGTATCCGACGTATACGCATCGTCGCTCGTACGGTACGAGGGTAGGGCAAATGAAAAAGACGGAAGCATCAAGACGCAAGGCTGCTATTATTTTACAATCATTTTAATCGACGTTTCGGATCCTTGCAAATACTGAAAAGAAAAACTTGGAATTTAAGATCAGATTTGATCTCATCGAGAAGTCGTACGGGAGAATAACGTTCCTCGTTGCCGATCGATATCAGCAACGGAGAAAATTCCAAGCCTTACGACTTCGCGTGAATATTTAATTCCTCGAGAAGAAAAAACCCTCTAATTCTCGCGTTTCTTCTCAGACTATAATAAGTAAATAATAATAATTTTGTTGCGCGCACACGAATATCACGTTTTTCTCTATCGTATCATGATTTATTCTGTCGAATTTGTTCGACAGACATTACCACAAAGGGTAGATGTATTACTCACGTGTAATTCGAAAGGGGTGCCTTGAGATGTTGCGGTAGCCTCTCGAAATAATGCCGAAATTCTTCGAACTCGGAATCGGCCATTCTTCCTCGATAAAGAGGACGACGACGAAGACACGCTCGAAACGAGGAACGACCCTCGGGGAAGCAACGACGAGGTCAGATGTCGCTACAAATGACCACAGCGAATTCTCGTCGCCACCGTCGTCGCTCGTCGTCGCCGTCGCCGCCGTCGCCGTCCTCGTCGTTATCGTTTTCCTCCTTCTCCTCCTCGGCAATGCCAGTGATAGAAACAACAGCACTGCTATCGCTCTCTGCTAGCGACCCCAACTAAAAGACACCCCCTATATTGATTCCTGCGTACCGAGAAGACGCGCGCAACCAACCCGAACGGTTTCGATCCCTCCCTCCACCTGCTTCTCATCCTCTTCCTCCTCTTACCCTTCTCATCGATATTCGATGTATCCGCCAGTCGAATATTCGAATGTTCGAATAGGTCAGTAGCTTTTAACCTGAAAGAAATCCCATGAGTTGAAGGTTGTTTCTAAATTGACCGAATAGCTTTTCGATCATGAGTATAAACTTTGTAGATATCTAATATATCATACGTATGTAGTAAATATTTATATGTCCATTCGTTCTATAATATTCCATTATTCAATTTTATCCTCGATATTAAGAAACGAAAAAGCTTGTTATTGCATCAAGTTCTTTCTTTCTACTGCGAAATATCTTACTTCCATTCGTGCCGAGTGCCTGCCAAAGAGGATCCTTCTGTTTGCTTATAGTAAATACTCTAGACTTCCTTTCCTCCTTTTTAATCCGATGTTGGAAACTTTCGATTCCTTTCTTGCTTCTTTACTTTCCACGAGCGATAATAATTTTTATTTTGTAATATTGTTAATTAATGAAAATCAATGTTCTCAGCGATAGTTCTGCAGAATTGCTTCTAAAATAACTGAAAAAGAAAGATTTTAAAAGATTGTTGGTCGAATTTAATAACGACTCGACGCAACAGATGATGTAGGTAAGAACAAGAAAGATTTCATTGTTCGAAGGAGGCTAATCCTTCTACTTAGAAGGACTTATTCGCGAAATCTTCTGTAGCAACAAGTGACCCGAAGAATTACGTTTAACTTGTTTTCTCTTACTTTAACATTGTTTATTATTAATCCACTATCAATTTTTTAATGATATTCTTTAATTCGTTAAAGTTACGTCTCGTTTTGAGCTTAAAGATTCGTTATAAGGGAAATATCACAAAGGAAAATCTCATCTCGACAAATGAAACGGCAGATGAATTTCGATGCGGGCAGTAAGTAATTGAAAGTCACTGATGTAGAAAACAATGAGCAACGTAAAAGGGTTTCGCGCGATAAAACATTTTGCATTATTCGATCGATCTTTCTTCGTTAACATTCTTATATTAAACGTTGACACGAATAATAATAATAATAATAATAATAATAATAATAATAATTCTGTGTTTTGAATTAAAATAATTCGATTAGTTTGGATATAGAAGGATTAATTTCTACAATATGTCAATACCATTTTCATGATATTTTTTTTAATCTATAAGAAAATTATATAATGTGAAAGTTATAATATTACTTAATTAATTGTATTATACTAATTATAACTTATATAATATCGTTATTATACTATTACTGAGATAGTTATCGTCGCTTACATATGCCAGGATAGATTAAGTGTTATCGAAAGTGTTTTTCTTTTTTTAAATAAATCATTTAAAGTTAAACAATTTTTGAAAATCTTCTTTGTAACACATATTATAATCGATTATAAATGTAGATATATGAAAATATCAGCCAAATGGTAACCATAATTCTTTGCATATCTCGTTCTTTTTAGATATCTTCTTATGACATTTTCACATAATGGCGATTCAATTTCGTCGATGACCTCTCAAATTTCTATTTGAAACACTTCAGTGGTTTAAGAATTGTTAGATAATCAAACTTGGACGTAACCCAAAGGACATAATCAAGAAGACATAATCAAATCGCTCGATTTTGGAGGTCAATTCGCGAAAGAATTCTATTCTTGATCGTATCGTGTAACAAAAGCTATGGTGTCCATTTAACCGATATTGTATCTCATATACATCTATTCCTCGATTTACGCGTTACTTTTTATATGCATAATCCCTCTTATATTCCTAATCCTAATAAATTTTATCGATTTACAGAGTTTTATGAATCTCTCGTTTTACGCAATCAGAAAATATATTTCTCTGTAATCTTTAATGATTAAAAACTTCAAAATGTTTCGATTGATGAAGATCACTAGTGCCAATTGAAATGAAAACGTTGATTGTTTTGGATTACAGTACAGATACTGATAAAGAATAAAATTTATTTTTGTTCTTTTGAATTTTTATTATTATTCTTTTGTGAAAATATGTGAGATAGATATCTTTAGAACATATATCGACTTCTTTGTTTAGTATTTTTTCTTTTTTTCTTTTTTTTCATACTGGCAAAATCTATTTAGGTAGACGGTTTTTTCCGCATAAAAAGAATCGCATAGAACGAATAATCCATATAGGTTGAGGTATAATTGTAACCGCTCGTACTATTACGTATATATCGCAATAACAAATTTTTCAAATTGTTTAAATTTAAATGATTTATTTAAAAAAAAGAAACATGCAATGAGATTAATTAACTCTACACATCTGTGTGTATAAAGCCTATTCTACAGTATACGATAAGAAAAAAATATTTGAAATTCGATTAGAAACGCTTTATTACAAAGTTATAAACAAATAAAATAGGTAATAGCGCATTTTCCTTCGCAGAATATGAAAAGTTGAACGTATTTATCTTATCATTTCAAAATATACTCCTTGCACGTGAATATAAGCTTGACATCGATGCTTTATAAAACTTATTACAGCACAAATTTCCTAAGAATTTTGTTCATTTCAGTAACGGAATTATTAATTCGTTGTATTAATTCTTTTCGAAGTCACTTCTGTACGATAAATCTTATCTTTTAAAGTTCCCCATAGGTAAAAATAAAGAGGTGTTAAATCTGATGATCTCGGAGCCCATAAAACTGGTCCCCTTCGATCAATCCACCTGTGATCATAATTTTTAGCCGACCAATTTCTAACTAGTCTAACATAGTGAGATGGACAACTGTCTAACTATATCCAACTGTCTTGGCGAAACTACAGTGGTATAGTTCCTATCAAAATTGGTAAACCGTTTGATAGGAATCTTTAAAAAAGCAATCCATGCAATCTCTCAAACAGGAAGAATGGACCAATGAGCGAACGTACCCATCCAAACATTACACCGAAATTCGTGTTGAAAGTTTCTTTGTCCATGGAATATGGATTATTATGGACCGATCCATAATTATTATGAGAATGGAATATGCCCCGTCTTGTAAAAATCGCTTGGTCTGTTCATGATATCCTTAATGAAAAAAAATAGTCCCTTTCTACTGTATTCATACGCCAATTACGAAATTCAACTCGTTAATCCGTTGAAAGTAATTCTTAAACAGCTGAGTAATTGATTCAACGTCTCGCAATGTTTTCCAAATCATGGTTCGTGATATCTGTAGTTAAGAAGAAGCACGTCGAATATTTTGTGTAGGAATATTATGAAAAATGTTTAAGATTTTTTCTGAGTCATTGCTATCCCAGGGCTGAACGAACATCATAATATTCGCTCTTAAGTCGAAATGAACCCGAATTGCGTATTTGAAAATAGGTACTGATAAATACAGAGCGATGTAGTACTGTTCTTCCGGAAAATCTCGTACAGTTGCTTCGTAAGCTTGGCCGTTTCTATTATAGAATTCGTACATGAGATGAATATCAGCGTATTCCTCATTTGAAAACACTGTTGACATTTTTAACAAATTTTCTTGATCTAACAGATATTAAGGTAAAAGGTAAAAAATCACAGTGAATCGTTTCAAGATAGTAAACATGATAACAAAGCACGGATAAGATAAACACATTCGACCTTCATGTTCTGCGAAGGAAAATACGCTGTTACTTATTTCAATTTCATTTGTTTATAACTTTGTAATAAAGCGTTTCTAACCGAACTTCAAACAATTTTTTTCTTATTTCCACTTGTAGAATATACCCCCGCATTTTAGTCGATAAACCTCGAGACATCCTGTATACAAGCGTGTGATTTAAAAATTACAGATTATTGTCAGCATTTTTTATAAAGAAAAAAAAAAGCATTTTCATTCTCCTCTATTGATGTAACATATTGAACCAAACGAGTGTAACATTCACAAGCCAAATCGATTAACTCCACTCGATCAACTTTTTGAATTTTGTAAAATTTAAATGTCAAAGCATTTGATGAAATCCTCACTTTTTATATTCATAATAAATTTCTTTGATCTCCGTTACTTAATATCATTAAATGACAACATTTTTTAATCCATCGAATAAAAAGTAATTTACTTCAGAAGCCAATTTAATTAACTCCGTACTCTAATGTGAATCGTTTCAATAATGCAATTCAAACGCAACAGCAAGGCCTTAATGATAACGGTAAATTATCTAATACTGTCTTATCAGAAATTAAGTAATGTTTCCACTATACACTCAAACATTTGGCCAGAAACTAAAGGATCTCGTGGGTCTCAAGAAATTTCATCATTCTTAATAAAAAAGTATATAAAGACTTATGCTAAAAATTTTGAAAAAATGATAACGTATTCAAATTCGTGTACCGGGCAAAATGAAAATATCAAAACTGTTTTAAGTTTATTGAAATTGTTTCAAAGTATAGAAATAAGAACTGAGTCAATTGAAGTGAAATTTTTGGTAGATGATCATAGTTATTTGCCTAAGGATACAGATTTTGTCATTATCAAATCACATGCGAAAAAATTCAAAATATTTTTTCACCGGTACAATATTGGTACAATATAATAAAAACCAATGAAAAGAAAACGCCATATAATGTAGTTCAAATGACTCATAAGGATTTTTTCTCAACAAAACCTTTAGAAAATTCCATCATTAACAGAACAGTAACAAATACAGAGGTACCAGTAAACTAGTTTAAAACGCGCTAAATAAAATTGGAAAGATCTAAACTCTAGATCATACAAATCAAATATGACTTTAACGAAGATTCACAATTTAATGTCATTGATATAAGTAAATCTGTAGCAGAAAAATCACTAAATCTAAAAGATGTAGATCAAGTATAGCTATATCCTACAGGTAGAACTGTGACAAGAGAAAAAAGGAAAGATATGATGGATTTGTTGAAATTCATTTCTTCTATTAAACGGCATTATTATAAAAACTTAAGAACAAATTGATATAACGGGATCTCAAATACAACTGACGAAGAAGATATCATTTATGTTGCTGATCAATCAATCTAATAATAAAACAAACTAATAATAATAATAATAATAATAATTGTAATAGTAATAGAACAATTGTTATTCGAAAAATCTTTAATAAAAAATATATGATAATGAACTTTCTGTGAAATAAAAAAAAGCATTTGAACGTTATTACTATTATTTTTTCACTTGCCAAATCGATTAACTCCCTTAGTCGCAGAAAACTTGTAATATTAATAACAATTATTCTAAACTATTCTTTCTTATTTATTTTATATGTCGTTAAATGAAAGTTACATCTGCATTTATACATTCTACAATGTTTATTTGAATTTATATTGTAAAAGGAATTTTAAAAAGCAATTTATATTATTTCATCACATTTCTCCACTTTTTTTTATGGATTTAATCGATTTGACAAGTGAGCGAATCATATAAGTAACCGCTACGCTTGGCCCTGATGCTGTGCTAAGTTATACACCCTAGAAACAGCCGGTATAATTTAGCAAGGATAAAGCTTAGAGGTTGGTCGGTGATAGCGGTAAGTAATGACCACTGGTAATGTGCTGTATCTACTTTGCCAAGAAGCAAAGAAGCTCATTCGGGCTTTTATTAAACAGTGTCTTTGTTCGAAAGAAAGAAAGAAAAAAAGGGAAAGAATCGTTCGAGAAAGCTATTTTCCTTTCCTTCATTTTCCGTAAAGTGAAATTTTCAATTTTCTTTATAATCTCTATTTC
Source organism: Vespula pensylvanica (assembly GCF_014466175.1). Classification (NCBI taxonomy): domain Eukaryota; kingdom Metazoa; phylum Arthropoda; class Insecta; order Hymenoptera; family Vespidae; genus Vespula; species Vespula pensylvanica. The sequence continues at coordinate 4,810,160 of NC_057698.1, read as the reverse complement.
AAGATCACTTATTCAACATGGCAAAAAAAAATCGAATTCGAATGAATGGTCATTGAAAATAAATAAAAAAAAAGAAAAAATGATATAGTTTATTGTATTAAAAATGGTATAATATATTTTAATGAATCGAGAGAGAGAGAGAGAGAGAAAGGGAGAGAGAATTAGAACGATTCGAAAACTCTCACGATTCGATCTCTCTTGTTTCTTTCTTTATGCCACCCACATCTTTGGCTCCAATGACGTCACTCACAAGAGAACCAACGATCGACACGATTACATTCACGATGGTAACAGGGGTGGAGGGGGATAGGTAGATGAAAGGAAGGGACTCGTTGCAACCCCATGAAACATCTTATCCCACCAATGAAAACGGTTCGAGCCACTGACAGCTATTCGTACGTGCACCAATCGCGGAAGGAGATCGTCTTTGAGTAGATAGAAAAAGAGAGAGAGAGAGAGAGAGAGAGAGAGAGAGAGAGAAAGAGAGAGAGAATCTGAGTTTCGGAGAGGGGAAGAGAACTTAAGAGGACCAGAAGACAATGGTACCGTAACATTGTTGCTTCCGATGTCCGAGCAATCGGTCTTACGTTGGCAGAATTTATTCTCTCGGAAAAGTCAGTTTGTTGTAATAGAAAAAGAAATATATTATTCTTAAATCTTGAAAGAAATCATTTATTAATATCGCTTCTCGAAAATAAAAGTAACGAGTGCGATCAAAGTTATTCGTAATGAGTGGATCGGGAAAGGGATTGCTTGGAATGTGGTTGTATAGGAGGACCGAGGGATGGACCATCAAGGAAGGCAGTCCTATACATAAAAATCATGACGTGAGTTACCCGTTAATCCGTTTTAATAGTCAATGAATATTATTACCACGACATAACCGTTTATCGGTTATACGCATAAAAAGATATGGCCGTTCATTCGTTCAGATTCCCATGCTCGAGAGGGAAAGAAGTAACGAGAATAAAAATTCCGTGGTCTTTTCGTTGAAAAATCAAGTCGGTGGATTGGCACGAGCTCTTCAAGTTTTTCAAGTAAGATCCTGAATGCCCTTTGTCCGTGAGAGAGGGAGGGAAAGAGCTTTGAAACGATTAAACTTGAACTTTCTCAAAAACGAACTTCTCAATAGGATTTAGGCGTAAACGTCGTACACATCGAATCGAGAAAATCACTTCGCCGTGGCTCCGAGTACGAGATACTCGTTGACGTCGAATGCGATTCCAAGAGGATGGAACAGTTAATGAGAATGTTGAGCCGAGAAGTTTCGGCCATTAATTTGGATCAGTACGAACAAACAGGGAGCATTCCTCAACAAGCACCCTGCTTGTCAACTGCCCCGAGTTTTGGTACATATCGTTTCACGATTATTATATCTATTATTATGTATATTTTCATCATACTTTTGTCTTATAATAATTGTACGAATGTTACGTCCCTCGAAGATTTCAGCGAAGTCGACATGCCCTGGTTCCCGCGAAAAATATCCGATCTCGACCAGGCTCAAAAAGTGTTGATGTACGGATCTGATTTAGACGCCGATCATCCTGTACGTTAACAATTTTTTCCTTGAGAAGAACGAATCTTTTCTTATATCTTTTTTTTTTGTGTGTGTTTCTGCTCTTTTTCTATTGCAAGAGTCTTAAGAATTTTTTCTCATTTTCTTTTTCTTCTGCTTTTTCGTATTGCAGGGTTTCAAAGATCCGGTATATCGTAAACGCAGACAAGAATTCGCGGATATTGCAAATAATTACAAGCAGTAAGTTAAATTTAAAAAGCATTACGTAATTTGACGTTTATCGTTCTCGACGTTATTCTTTTCTCTTTTCTTCTTTTTTCATTGCGAATGCATTGCAGCGGTCAAGCAATTCCTAGAATTCAGTATACTCCAGAGGAGATCAGGACGTGGTAAGTGAATTTAAAAATAACAGAATATAGGAGAAAAAGAAAAAAAAAGAAAAAAAGAAAAATAAAGAAGGATTGTATCATTGTTCTCTCGTTAGGTAAAAGTTAGAAACGTGCTTTCTCTCGCACGAAGGCAATTTGAAGAAGAAAAGTAAAGTAAACTTCTCTTCTACGCCTTCCCTATCGCGCTTTTGATTGCTCGAAAAGTGTTCCTCTTTCACACACACACACTCGCACATGCACACTCGTGCACGCGCGCGAGCGCGAGTTTACTTGTCCCTCCTTAATCTTACCATCCCCCTATCGCTTCGTCTTCTCTATTCGTAAAGGAAAGCTAGCGTGGCTCGTATTGAATATACCCTTAATTGCCCTGATTTCATTTACTCAGCGATATACGAGAAGCGCTTCGACAAATTCGAAGAACTAACTTAGAAGAAGTATCGACTACTCGACTTTCTATCATACCTTTCTATTATCTAATTGAATTATCTTACAGGGGTACAGTGTTTCGTGAATTACATCAGCTTTATCAGAAACACGCGTGCATGGAGTATCTTGAAAATTGGCCAAAACTTGTCAAATATTGCGGCTATAGGTATTGTTTCCTTGATAAGATCGTTTCTTTGTTATAATATCTGCTTTTTCTTTTCCTTTTCACATTTTTCATTTTACAGTGAAGATAACATACCGCAACTGGAGGACGTGAACATTTTCTTAAAACGTGAGTACGAATACTTCGTGATTTATCATCGATGAAAATTCATAAAGAAGATACGAAAAAGTATTCGTTCTTTTGGTATTTTCCTTGACAGGAACAACCGGATTCCAGCTTCGGCCAGTTGCCGGATATCTTTCACCAAGAGATTTTCTCGCAGGATTGGCTTTCCGTATTTTTCATTGCACTCAATACATCCGTCATTCTTCGGATCCATTTTATACTCCCGAACCGTACGTCGAATATCTTTGTTTTTTGCATGAAAAGTCTCGACTCACTTTTTCATTTCCCATATATTTAAATATATGATAATATTTGATCATTAAGAAACTAATAAACATCTAATTAAACGTAATAATAGAACTTTAGGAGAATATCTTTTAAACGTAACAGCTTTTTGCTCTACGAGGAATCATGTAACTGGTGTATCGTCGTAACCTTACGAAAGATCATTACGTATGAAATATTCTGTTTTTTTTTCTTCTCTTCTCAAAGTATAGTCATCGCGATAATTGTTATTCACAAAAAAAAGAGACTTATTTAAACTTTACGTAAGATGTAAAGATAATAGATGAACTTCGTTCGCAGAGATTGCTGTCATGAATTACTAGGACATATGCCGCTCTTGGCAAACAAAAGCTTTGCACAATTTTCTCAAGAACTTGGTCTGGCATCCTTGGGTGCGACGGATGACGACATCGATAAGCTTGCAACCGTGAGTCGATAGAAAAACGAAACAACAACAAAAAGCACCATATCGTTTTACAAAATAATAAATAAAACTTGGTACGCTTTTCACGTATCCTATTTAGCTCTACTTCTTCACGGTCGAATTCGGTCTCTGCAAACAAGACGGTACCTTGCGAGTTTACGGAGCAGGATTATTATCTTCCGTAGCTGAATTAAGACACGCAGTAACTACACCGGAAAAAACATTTAGATTCGAACCCGAAATCACGTGCAAACAGGAATGCATTATAACGGCTTTTCAAAATGCATATTACTATACGGATAGCATCGAGGAGGCAAAAGAGAAAATGCGGTAAAGATTAATTCTGCTCCCCCTCCTCTCTGAGATATTTATCCCTTCGTAATATTCGAGTCGATAATATTTTCGAAATGTTTGTTACGCAGGGCATTCGCCAACGAAATTCAACGTCCGTTCGGTTTGCGTTATAATCCTTACACGCAATCGGTAGAAGTTCTTACCGATGCACAAAAAATAACGGCTGTCGTCAGCGAGCTTCGTGGCGATCTGTGCATAGTCTCGAATGCTTTAAGGAAAATTCACGAACAGGACGATACTGTGGACGTTGAGAGTATAACGAATCTTTTGACTCAAGGGATAGAACTCACTCGAGATACTTCATCCTCTGACAGCGAAGACACCGATAAGAGTCCTAACGTCGAGGAACGTCAAACCAATTCTTCGAAATAAAGTTACACGCGATACGTTTATTGCGATATAATCAAATTATGACGGGCTAGGTGTTCTATGTGATGTTTATTGTCTGTAAAGTTTATCAATTTCTTCGTCCTTACGCATGAATATAGAATGTTATTCCTCTCTCTTCGGCTTTTGAAAAAATCTCTTTTATGTTGATTTCAAGTATAAATAAAAGGTTAAAGGGTAAAGACGATCAGCAGCAAAATTCCCATCCTTTGTGTAATCTTACATAATCACGTTATTTTATTATTTTCACCTTACTTTTCATTATGTATCTATGCAATAAACCGATAAAAAAGGCGCGTTAATATTATCGTTATCAACATAAACGCGTCTAACATGTCGTGAATGTGTTCAATTTGGCGCCTTGCATTTGACCAATCAACATCACTTACGATTGCGCATGAGTTAGAATTTCCCTCCATCTGTATCGACAATATGGCTGTAAGCATAATTGACATAACATAGAGGTTAATCCAAGGAAAAGAAGTCATTGAATTTTTACGCTCAACGTACCTTGAACGTTACGTACACTTGGCTGTATCGAGTGCTCGAATATCTCGGAATGTCTGAAATAATACCTATAAGGATAAAATAAAAAGAACATTCGATAAGGGTCAACGATTATGAAGTAACCCCTTGATCATTTACCATACACAAATGTCATTTTCGCGAAATTATATTTTACTTTTCTACGGCAAAAATGTCTAGCGAGTTTGATCTAGTGAATTATAATTAAATATGTTGCCCTCTTAGAAAGGTATTCCTATTTATATATCGTATGTTTAACACGGAGAAATGGCGCAGATACAAACTCCAAACGCCGATGGCCTTCCAAAACATTTTGTTAGCGCAATGCGTACGCTCTTTGATATAATGGATGACCAGAACACTGGTTTCGTTAAATTTTCCGACATAGAAGGTCGATGGCAGGACGATGGTACTCAGGGCCTTCCTAAAGGAGTTTTGGATAGTCTTAAAAAAGTCACTCCGCCTAACGGTTTCTTGTCCTTTGAAAGATTCTGTGCAGGCTTGAAAATCTGTTTACTACAGATTCAAACTGAAAGTGATTTCAAAAAGCATGATGGACATCCAAACAGACCGCCATCTGCTCCGATTCTTATTACGGATAATCAAAGCAAAGGACATTGGACATCTCCTAACACTGCCACCATAAGACCAAATAATGCTATATCTCAGCAACGTACTTTGAGCATGCCACAATTACTTGCCAATCGTAAAGATATCAATACTCAACTAGAACTTATAGATGGAAGAAATGGAGTAGAGGCTAAGCATAATAAAGCATACGGTCCTCCAAAACCTCCACGAACAGGTGCTGCATTAGAAGGTAGAGCACTTAGCGCAGACAGAAATATTGATAAATCAGAAATTCGAACGGTGCTGCAAAATTGGCAAATGGGTTTGATGATGAACGACGATAAATGTCTGGACAAACGCCAATTGCCCATGTCCAATTATCGATCCGATGCTAGAAGTACGTTTTTAAGATCAACAAGGGCTTTAGGAGATGGTAAAGCAGTGGATCTACAAAATAACCAATTAGGGTTACAGCCCAAAAAACCATTGAATCGACGTAGAGAACCAAGACGACATACGTTGCAGAATGGTATTGACTACAATATGGTAAAGATATTCTCTTCTAGGATTCCCAATTGATGGGTGGTTGGTTTTGGTTATGCACAATATTTAATATAGTTTTTAGACAGATGTATCTTCACATACCTCATTAAAAACATCTGCTTGCTGTACTCCGTAGTTGGGAAACCTGTTCTCTTTATTCAAATTGAAACATCCATATGGATAACATATCTATTATTTTAGATGAAAAGAATGAAACAAATAGAACAAGAAAAGGATATTCTGTTACAAGGTCTAGCAGCAGTTGACAAAGCTAGAGAATGGTATTTAAAACAAATTTCAGCAACTCAAGAAAAAATTAAACACTTAGGACGTATGGGCTCGCACGTGGTATAATTATTCATTACTATGCCATTTTATAATACATTAAAATATAATTTTATATAATATATATAACAAGTAATAACATATTTTTTTGTAGGAGCAGTGGACGGAAGCACAGCAGGAACGTTTGGAGTTACAACGTGCAAGAGTTTTGGAAGTTAATCGACATCTCGCAGCATTAATAAGTAGCTGGGAACGTGGTGGATTACCACTACATATGAACTTAGCTTTCTTGACCGCACCAACATCAGCACAACTTCAACAAGATGTATTGTCAAGACTTAAACAACAAAATCATAAATTAACAGAGGTAAATTGAATGTATAAATCATATTTTGTCTAGGTACAAAAAATAATTTTTTTATTTTATTTTATTTTATTTTATTAAAATAGGAAGTTAATAAGAAGAGCCAGAGAATATCACTACTTGAACAAGAAAAAGATAATTTAGTACGGGAATTATACAATAGACAAGCAGGAATGGTTCAATCTCGTAGAGCAACTATGATCCACGAACAACACGACCAAACATTCATGTAAGGTACTAGATATTCATTTTATAATATATCATAAATAATACCATTAATAATTCGCAAATATTGTTTTTCAGAATATAATTGATCTGATCGATTCTCAAAGCAAAGTGATATACTTAAATAAATTATTATTAAATTTAAAACCAAATTATATATTTTGAATGCAGTATCAGTCCACTTTATATCGAATTCATCTTGCACAACCAATGTAAAAAAAAAAAAAAAAGAAAGAACAAAGAAAAAATACAAAAATGAAAACAAAAAAGAAACGCCAAACCAATCTGTAATACTAAACTAAAATATAGCTTAATTGTGAATCTATAGATCCAAAATATATTAAAATTTTTTTGTTTTAATAAATTCGCCCAAAACGTTAAACATCGTTTCACACTGATTTATTCCGATAATAAATTATTGCAAATATTGAAAAAATATGACTTGCGTATATCGGTGATCGGTTAATGGTTAAAACAGTGAAGATTTACAAGGATTGCGAATGTATGAAATATACTAGGAACGCAACACTTCCTTGACATATATTAGATCGATTTCCTGTTGCACAATAATCGCTGGTGTCAAGTGTTATCATCTAATCCCGAAAGAAGATAACATCCTTGATCGGACGACAAGAAGGGTCAACTCAAAGCTCAGCTCGATAAATACGAACAACTTTAATATTTTGAATACTCAATCTAACTAATACTCTAAGCACAAAGATTGAAGGTCAGCTTCCGTATGGAAAGAAGACGATCTTTCATCCTTGATCTAACACGCAGTAACACGCAATCGGTTCTACATGTAAAAACTCCTTTCTTTCTTCGTAGGGAGATGGTATGTCGAACAGATGCGCTGAGAACATAACGGTCTTAACGAAATATTTATAGAAACCTCGAAGAATCCATTGATTTGAAAGAAAAGGAAAACCGTTAAACAAGTGATCTTTTATTTTTATTTTTCAGAGAGAGAGAGAGAGAGAGAGAGAGAGAGAGAGATAGTGCTCCTACGTAAGTACATTAACATATACACCTTTTGAAATACATTTCGTATTATGTGTCGATATGAGTCTATTCTTTGTTCTGTTTGTAAGAAAAAGAAAGGAGTATAAGATTTTCGTTATTTCTGCTCGTCGAGCGAAGAATAAGAGAAAAAGAGAAAGATATATATATATATATATATATATACATATATCACACACGTGTATATATAAACATTTATATACACATACATAACCGATGCATCGTGGAGCAAAAAGGAGATGATAAAGTGAATAAGATAAAACTGCAACGGAGTCGATGTACCAAGAAGCATATCAAGGAATGTAAGAGATATTCGAGTGTATGTTAATAAGCCAGTCATCGGCCTCCCTCGTTTGCTACCCCACACACGACTCCCACCAACTTCTCTCTCTCTCTCTTTCTCATTCTTTAACGGTCGGAGAGTAACCACTAACAGCAGTCGAGTTAGAGAGTCGGAAACGTTTCTCGGTTGGCTTCGTTAGCTTCGTTCTTTTCTTACTCAGTAAGCAACCGTCTCGTAGTGAGTAAGGACTTGACGAGGAGTACGCTTCCTCCTTCTAGTCCCGGTACATTCGCTGCGAAACGGTTAAGCTTACCTGTGTAACGTGTGTAGAAAGGGTTGCCTAATATCAGGCGCTATTGTCAATCGAAGATCTAACGAACGGACCTTATTTTTTCGGGAAATATCAACATGATACTCGGACCGATCTTAACAACGATCTTTCTATTTCTAACAATAGGTATGATAGATAAACGAATCGATTTTTTTCTTTTTTTTTTTTTTTTTTGTTTCTTTTCGTCGATACGAAACTTCATTATAATAATCTTTAATCGAAATGTAATCATTTCATAGAATAGAGAATATTGATTTTAGTGAATGCGTTTTTGATGATCGAGGATCGATTATAGGGCCTTCGAACCATGAATGAAGGGAATCGTGAAAAAGGGAGGGAAAGGGGTCGTTAAACTTGAGAACGTTGTTCTCTTTCCTTTTCCTCAAAGATATAGTTTTGAGATTAATAGCTATTTATACTCGGAGAAGATAGAGACACGTTTCGAAAAGCTATATAATATCTACTACGCGCATATAAAGAATATATATTTCTCGCGAGTCTAATCTACGAGAATAAACTATAATCATCTTTCGTCGAGGTCTCGATTTACTTTGAACGTAATCTTCCGATAACCATGTTTCTCCGATAACTACTTGTCCGTTTCTATTCTCATAGAAAGAAACATTTCCTCGATGTAAAAAAAACTTAAACTTCGAAATGATATTGATATCGCACGAAATGTTAATTATTGATTTTAAAAGATATTACATAGTTTCAAAGTCGAGTGATAAGAAAATTCGAACTCCTTTTTTTTAATCGTTATTGCGACGGTCGATAGAAAAGATGCTGGAAGATGAAAAAAAAAAAAGAGAGAGGAGGAACTATCTTACCCACGCGCGCATATCTTTTATCTGCGAAAGGCCATTATCAATTTAGACAAGTGGGAAGTGCAGTGGCCGTATCCGGCAGCACAAACAACAAACGGTTTTCCTTCCTTAGACATACATATTATATACGTATGTATATGGTTTATCTGTACGAAGCTTAAAAAAAATCGCACCGAGTGAAAAAATGTAAATAAAAATGAAACGAAGAAAAAAGGAAGAAAATATGTTAACCGCACACGTAATAGACGCATTACGTATATTATATCAAATACTTAAATCTGATCTTTCGTGTAACAGGTTCATTGTCAGAAGCATGCGAACTGGATCAGATGCGATACGGATGTCGGATTTATAATGCCCAATGTAGCTGCGGTTACGGTTGTAAGGCCGAGTATAGATACGATACTAACGAAGATTGTAAATTAGCATTGAGAGGTAATGACCATCGATCGATTACCCGTTAATCGTTCGTTTTAATTAAATATTAAGGGTAAAAATATGTTCTGATTTGATCTTTAAATGAGAAATAAAATTATAATGACTTCTTCATAATATAATGAAATAATCCGACGTGTTTTCAATTGATATCAACGATCGTGTAAAAATATTAGAAAAATTGTTTTGGATTCGGTTTAAACTAAATCTTGTGCTAATCGTTTTCTCATGTTCTCTATAGGCAGACTCAATGATATATGCTATAGATCTAATCCCTGTTTGCATGGTGGATCTTGTTCGCAAATTTCACCCAATCCAGGATTCAAATGTCGATGCGAGGGTACAGGATATTATGGTACACGCTGTGAAAAATGTTAGTATACGCCAAAGTAAAAAACTGATCGATCGATGCATGATTAATCAAGAATGTCTAATCAAGTTTTTTACAGCTTGTCCAGCAGCCAACAATCTACGTTACCGTGGACCGTTTCCCTACGAGTGTGTTGTTATCTGACATCGAAAATCTTGCTTTCCGTACCCACACACCCCCACCGTTCCCTTACGTTGAAATTTACGAATCTGAAATCTTTTTACGTTAAGTACAAAAAGTTAGCAGATATATACATATTTTCGAATACACATCTTTGTACATACATAATAAACATGCGATAACAATATTGTACTCATTTGATTATATTTCTTTACTTTTTCTTAGAGAGAGAGAATACAATTCAATCGATTACAAATAGCAAATAAACAAATTTCCCTCGCGCGAATTTCTTTTCCTCGAACGTTTGATCCTTCAGCAAATTTATAAGTGTTTACTGAGATATATCTATAGTAAGAGAAGAATAGACTTGATACTTTTATCATTTATTCATCAATAATTTTACAATATGTATGCACACACGATGTGTTCAATCTATGAATTTCGTAGGACAAGTGCTTGCGTCATTTCCTGCTTGTCCCTAATATCCTTTTCTTTTTTCTTTCTTTCTTTCTTTTTTCTTTTTTTTACTCTTTTACGTTATTACGTTTTATTTTCATCATCTATTGCTATTATATTGCCACGTATACCTCGTTTACTGTTTTCGAATATCGAAAAAAAAAAATAAAAATAAAAAAAAAATGAAAACAAAAAAGAAAGGACAAATGTACAAGTGAAGTTCTTTTGCACAAATAATGTTGTTAAATGTTCTCATTGAATTCCACAATACTAATTTAATTTTACAACACGAAACTGCCTCAGGAACTTAACGAAATATATGTATGTGTGTGTGTGTGTGTATGTATGTATGTATGTATATATATATATATATTTATATATATATATATATATATATTATACACATATATGTGCATGTGTGTACACGCGCGCGCGCCTACACGCACACACACATTATATATATATATATATATTATATACACACACACATGTATATGTATAATAATATAATATATTATCTAGGTCAAACAAAGTTGACCAAGTGTATCTTGCCTTTTTTTACAAATTACTAGGCATTTGTTTAAAAGAGAAAGAATGTGATACAATAATTTTCAAAACGAAAGATCGTCTGTCTCTCTCTCTCTCTCCCTTCCTCTCTCCCCTTCCTTACGATGATATCAATCATATTGATGAATGTTTCGATAAATGATTCATAAAATGACTGATTTTTTTTTCCCTCGTTAATCTTATGATCCGTGGTCGATCCGTGTCGATTGTTTATTATTGGTTGGTCAGTCGTTATCAACGCGTCTTTTTCAATTAGTTTTAGCTCAGACTGTCCCATTGACGATTATTATTATTCGCGACAAGTGTTATGGGTAGATAAAACAGTCTAAAGAAAATAATATAAATAAAGATTATATCAACATGTAAGTATATTTTTATAAAGACAGACAGGACATTGTCTAAGAACATCAGAAACAAGCAAATTTTTGGTAGCCCAATGTGTAATGTTTCAATATTATTGAATTTTTTTCATGATATATTTAAACACGACTGCACAGATCACAGAGGGTATATTTAATAACCGCTATTAGAGATATCGTAATAAAAAGTTAGTTGTGTGATTTGTTTGTCGATAAACGCGCGCCGTTATTAAAATAAGTTTACCGTCAAACTTAATGGGTACGTTTTAGGATATAGGACGTTTTACGGAAATGCGAAGCGTAAAAAATGAATCGAATGAAAAACGTAAACATGTTTCAAATAGATTCCTTACGCTAATTAAAGATCGGGCATATAATTATATCGTCATTCATGGTTACTCCTTTTTAACACGTTAATATGGCTCGTTGTTTTATTATTTTTCATACGCTTTCCATCTGTCGAAAAGATCACCACTCATTTCACTGATTATTATTGTTATTAATTATTGTTGTCACATTAGTCTCGATTTGGCAAATGTTTGTAAGATCATGCTTATAGTAATAATCTTTGTATCGAAGTATGCGTGTACGTGTGTGTACGTGTTTGTTTGTTTGTTGGTTTGTTTGTGTGAATTAAAAACAAGTTATGGTAGATTACAATTTTGGATGAGCGCAATAATTACGCTCTTTATGACATTATTCCTCGATGGCACCAGGGGTATGTTGTAATCTTTCTTGGCTGAAACCTCGTGTACCATCCGGTCCTCTGGGTTGTCGGACTACGGTTAATTTCGGACCTGTATCTTCCAAAGAAATAGTACGTAATCGGCTGATTAAACGCTCGGGTCGTTGCTGAACCGCGTCACTGCTGGAAATTATTAAACAATGGCAGATAAAGGAACGTAAGGAAATAGAAGAAGATCGTTACATGTCACGAGGAAGGAATGTATTATTACCTTAGACGAGTTACGTTGCAGGCTGAGGATTTACCAGTACGCTGATTCGTCACCAAAACAAATTCCACTTGGTCCCCTGGCTGCAATGTAGCGTGATCTCGAACTTCGCTCATATGGAAGAAGAGCTTTTTACCTTCGTCGACTTCGTAAGCGAGAAAACCAAAGGGACCTTTCACCGCGTCAACGGTTGCTCTTCTTTTTTTTCTAATAGCTACTATGTTACAAGCATGACCCGCAGAATCAACTTGCAATTGCACAGGATCACCTATCTGCAATAACTCACGCTTGTTGACAAGTCCCATTATACCAAATTCGTATTCTTGCATTTCTTCTTCCTCATTGCTTGGATTTATCTTGATCAAACCAGCGTATTCACTCTGTTCAGGATTTGCGCTGCGTAAGGGTCGCGTGACAACTCCATCGAGTGGATCACTGACTGCTGTAGGCCTGGGAATACTTCCACGAGGTACAAGCTTGACATGATCGGCGGCGATACACCCACCCGAACCTCTACTGTTGTTAGAACTTACTGTACACTCTATGTCAGCTCCTAACTCTAAATTACCAGTATCACCTTCGAAGTTACTACAACAAAACAGTCATTCAAATTAATGAACAATTTTTAACATGACTTTATGTTTAATTAATATACACATAGGATCGTTATTTATATCCCATTGTTTTACCTGAAATGAAAAAATATCTCCTTATCGTGATTGACCGTCTCGATAAAGCCAAATCCATCTTTTAGCGCAGCTATAAAACCTTGATAAACTTGACCGCTCGCTTTTTTGTTTCCATTTTGTATTTTCTCACCGGCAGCATTCACCAGTGATATATCAACAGCGACTAATTCTTTGTTTCGTTTAACTTGACAAATACTAAAGTGAACCTATAACGTTTGATCAGCAAACGTTTAGTTGGGCGAAATCCAAGCGTAATGATTCTATATAATATCTAGTCAAACTCTTACCTTATCGCCCACTCTTGGAATATTTTTAGGATCGCAATCCTTTGCAAAGAACATTATTACGTTTTGTTGATTATCTTTCGTATACCCGATTAAACCTCGTTGAACACCATTCGTATCTTCTACCACGTTACCCATCAAGTCCTTTTCTATAATTGTTTCAAATTGAACAGTACCGGTTGGTAAATGTTTCAATCTGATTGCACTAGGTCTGGTGTATGAAAACGACGATGAAGGATCCTCGAAACAAAATGTAGGAACCTAAATTAAGTTGAGTAACGACATACAGGTAATTATCTTATAATTACCTTTTAAATTACGCATATATAATATGTAACTTACTTGTACAACAGTAAACTCAACTTCATCGCCTACGCTAATTTCTCTATCAACATCAAGAACTTCATTGAAATGAAAGAAGAGTCTGGCGTCTCGGTCTACGCAACGTATAAAGCCGAATCCATCTTTAAGAGCCGCGATAATACCTTGTTCTCGTCTTTCGCCAGATACAGTAAATGATTCTGGTAACAGCGATATTTCGGTAGCTCTTTTTAATTGATCTCTAGTATCTGTGGCAATACGAAACTGGACCCAATCTCCATGCCTGTTGTAAAAAAGTTTCGTTGAACTTGTTAAACGTCATAGGCGAACGTTATTCCAGTAAAATTACAAGACATAATTCTACCTGAGCGTAAAATCTCCTTTTTGATCTTTATCACCAAATGGAACTTCAACTTCGCAATGATCCGTATCTCTATATCGAATTCGTCCGGGTAATGGATCATTATGATGACGTGCCGCATTACCTCTTTCTAATGGTTTTAAAACCTGTCCTTTTATTACTTCATTGCTAACCTCTTCAAATACAATAGAACCTGGTGGTAATTTAGTAATGTTACATGCTACCTCTTTCCCCTGTATAAGAGAAATAATTACTTAGCCATGTTACAAAATATAATAATATTTAGCTTTACATATTGATCAATTAATTATCTAACATTTATACATAAAATATTCTTCCTTGCTTTCGAAAATAAGAATGATATTTTAAGTTCGAACGTTAGATAATTCAACGTGTCTGCATAAAGCGAAATAGTGCAACAGGTGTCTTACATTTCGCGTTTGTATTATAAATTCAACATCGTCTCCTAATTTCAATTCTTCTTTCATGGACTTTGCTTCACTGAAGTGGAAGAAAATTTCCTTAACTACGTCAGCACGTTCGATAAAGCCAAAGTTTTCTTTCATTGTACATACAACACCGCGATAACGTACTGGATGTGCTGGATTTTCCAATCTTACATGACACGCACCCAAATTTCCTCTGTAATTAAGTGTACCAAATTATCTTACTAAGTTGATAAATACGGACAGAAACTTTTGGAAATATTACAAATAAATATATATGTATATACCGTTGATTAGTAGCAATTTGAAATGATACTTTATCACCAGCACGCAAAGTGACGTTCCCTTCTACATCATCTTTGGTATATGGCAAAAAGAAACACTCCCCTCGATTTTCGTAACTAATTCGACCTTGTGAATCACCACTAGCTTGTAATTCTGTTGTCACATTACCAGTAACTCGTTCTTCGCTTAACACCTATAAAAATACATTGAATTGTCACTCAAAAAGGAACGACATTAATTTTACTTTAAGCTCCATTGAACGTATAAAGAAAAACACAACTATTTATCACTTCCACTTACCACTTCGGGAGCGATTTTACTAACAGTACTAGCAATAGGTTTGCCTGTTCTTCGATCATAAGTCATTTCAAATTCTACTGGATCTCCAATTTTTAAATGTTCTATATTTCCGCTAAACTGGCTAAAATGAAAGAATAATCTTGCCTGTCTTTCGCAACATTGTATAAATCCATACGAGTGCTAAAACAAATATTTCAATGTAGAAGAAGATTCAATGGTAGAAACCATGGAGTTGAGTAAACGATGCAAATTATAATGAACTTACTAATAATTTTTCTATTATACCAGTTTCACGGGTTCCCTGATTCGCAGACTGATCTTGATACGTAGTGTTATTGGTTGCAGGTTCGCCGGTGTAACCTACATTTCCTTCCATATTTGTTAATGTCCCAAAAGAAAATCTCGTGGCTCCATAAGTGGTAGTAGTCGTAGTAGTAGTAGTAGTAGTAGTGGTGGTGGTAGCATTTTTACCACATCCAGAAAGAGAGCCCAAATAATGGTCACCAGTGTAGTTAGTACCATTTCGATAATTGTTACTTGTGTGTTGTTGAGATCCTGTTATAACTTTGGGACTCGGTAGAGCCATAGACTTGTAGTCAAGTATTGCCGGGTCAGAGTTCATGATTGGCGGCTGGAACGTTTTCCACTGAGGATTGTTGGACATTGTTTTAAATTTGCACAGTTTTATCTATAATGTTTACGTATAATTTTTCTTTTTCCTTGAAACAAGTATTTAATCCCTTTTATGTTCACTTCTGCTCCACCATAATATATATACTTACATTTACAAATTTTTAGTCTTTTCAATCATTTAAATGTTAACAGATATCAGATAAGATATAGATATCACAGAACGGTTCTTGGTACTTTATATCTTTGTTCACTATTATAATGTTATAAGAACTTAATGAAGAGGAAGAGAGGCTGTTTAATGCTGTAGAATCGCAAACTCCTCCGTGATCTTCTGTCTTCCTTGATAAGATTGCAAGAGAGACAGTTCCACAATATTTTGTTACACCTGTTGTGTATTGCTATTCGAACAATTTCAAGGCAGCTCCGTATTCTAGAGGCACCTCAAATGTGGATATGAATTTTCTATTAACCAAGCAGAGCAACACAATCTCAGCCGCGATCACTATTACAGTCACTATATGGCTCACCTAACTCTTTCTCACAAGTTTTGTTGTGTACACAATATACAAATAAACAATGCAGTAAATATAGATTACGAATTAGTATAAGTACAAAATTCTTAGCACATCATATACTGCTGATACTTTCCACATGTGTGTATGCTTTAATATACTAACAACTCTTCGATAGTTACTCAATTTAGCGTGCACTAGAATAACCGTGTTCTTCTTAAACATCAGTCATCCTTTATAAAAGGAGTAAATCAAAAACATAGGAGATTTAAACAATAATTGTTGATTTGAAAATCCTCAGATGTCTTCAATGCGTGCTGAGTGTGATTGTGTTTTCCAATACTTCTATATTAGCGTTTTTTCTTCAACTTTTAAATGTGAAATTTACAGTGAGCCTTGGTTTCAAAAATGTCCTAAACTAACAATTACACAAGCTGAAAGAAAAAATAAAAAACCTGGTCAATCATACCTCAAAGACTACTTTAACGTACTTTAAATGCTACAAGCTTTGTTACGATAGTTGTATCACTTATTTAGCGATCATATTCATATCTTAAATTCAAATAATATTATGGGCAAATCAACATTTGTATTAAAAGATACAAAAAGAAATAATTGTTTCTGGCATAAATATAATCGGTTGCTGTCTTAAATTTTTACTGTAATCATTATTACAAGTTTCTATTTCATTATTGTTCCAGAATAGGTTTTATGTTTCTCTTGTAGTAACAAATATATAACCAATATATATTACCTATTAACTAAATGAAGAAATGACACGACACTGAGATTTCTATCATCAAAACCTGTAACCGTGTTATGTTTTTTTCCTACATTATTGAAACTCTAATTTAAAAATCAAACATGTGTTTTATTTCTTATTATATTAGGAGTAAACATCATAACTTGGAAATTGCTCTTCATCGAGCTGATATACGAAAACTTTATTAATAACTTTAAAACACTTTGGATAAGTTGGTAAGTTTGAAATAGAATATGTACATCATTCGCGATTTGATCAATGTGTAAAGGAAATTAAGAAATTATAATGTGCTCGATATAATTATTTATGATGTTAAAAATCGTTCCAGAATTGAAAGATCTGTCCTATTAATTTACTTCGAAAAACAGATCATTGAGATATCGTATATGCTTGCTAGTTACAAGATTCTAATTTTTTATAAGGTCCTTCGATTTATCGCATTAATGTAACACCGCCGTTGTATATTCGTCTTAAAGAATATCAACATCATGATCGGAAATATCAATTTTTCATCTTTTTAGATTAATTCGTAGCAAAGCTCGTAATTGTACGATGGTAGGAAATTTTACAAAACTCACCACGACACAGCACAGCACTGACGACATGCCGCCATGTTGAATGTCAACATTCAGCATTCACACACAAAACAGGAGCAACTGCGGCAAAATCTCCGTCCACAGCCTACTGGTTGCTTCCTATCGTAAACGGAAACGGTTTTTCGCTTTAACGTGCTTGGACTAGGAAAAAAGATTTTATATTATTTCTCGAAAAATCAAAGAATATTCGTCAACATACTCCTTCTTGTAATTAACATTTGAAAAAGAAAAGTAATCGTAACATCCGGAATATTATTTTTATTACTTTTCATAATATTGACATTAGCAGAAAAAATTGGACAAAATAATAACAGATACACAGTAGATTAGAAAAGTTGGTATACATACCAACCTCAAAATTTTTTTCAAATATCAACAATTTGATAAATTGCTATCATTTAATGTTTGGTATATCTCGATTTTAAATAACAACAGAGAATTACATTGTCCGAACATTTTTATTTTATGAACAGTCAGAGTATAATAAAATTGAACGAAAAATATAAGAAACATAATTATTAAAAAAATCTGTGTGATACGTGTATATATATATATATACATACATACATACATACATATATACATACATATATATATATATTTATATACATGCATATACATCATATTTACATATGTGCTGTATTTAAAATCCGCGCACGCGCGTGATATACATCATATATTCATTAGATTTTTAATTGTTAGTACATAAAATGACACTCTCTTTTTCACTAATGATTTAGTTTGTAATTTACAAGATAAATTTTTTTAATAGCCATATCATCATAGTATTATATATTTATTGTTAAGAATTTAACTTTGGAGATGCTTCATTATTTGATGCTTTAGAATATATACCAAAATGATTTAACCGACGCCAACGCAAATCTTCTAAATCTGGTGTTGGTGGAGCCGTTACACATTCAAGACTTAATTGTAGAGCTTTCCTTAATTCATCATCTTGATCTGCATCATCAACAACTTCCGTCGATGGCGGTACCTTATTATCGATATGAGACTCCAATCTCAAATTTAGATTCTTATCTATATTATCTTCATTATCTTGTAAACTTAAGCGTAATGCTCTTTGCAATTCTTCATTTTCATCATCTTGATCATCTTTCCCTTCTATTGTTATTGGAATTATTCGTTCACGAGGTTTTTTATCGGATGATATCCCTTCTTCAGTTAAATTATTTTTCCTATGGTCCGAGGATGAATTTACAAATTTTGAAGGTACATTAGTAGTGTAAGACCAAGGAACTTTAATTTCTTCTAGAGCACGAACCGCTTTCATAACTTCATCTTCTTCTTTGGTACCTAAACGATATCCTGCAGTCGTAGGCTTCTGTTCTTTAACGCATTCCTTTGTTCTTGGTGCAGGTTTTATTGGATTCTTCATTAATATTTCGTCTGCAGGACATTGCGGAAGTGTACCAATAACAATGAAAATTGAGTAACCTGCAAACAAGACATTAATTATTATCTTATATATTATTTGCAATATGTATTTTCCACAGATTATTTACCTTCTTGTAATAATTGAGCCAAATACATCGCTAGATATGTGTCTGATATAAGCTGTGGCCCGCTAAGCATCGAATTCAAATTGAACCATTGAGTTCCAATCTTTCGTATAGTAAACCAATGCCCTTTGTAATTGCAGATATAAGCTTTCATTTGCCTGCAAGTTACATTTACTATCTATAACTATGTAACGTATCCGAAAGACATCCATGTCTTGTAAATTTACTTTGCTATCTATATGTTTACAAAAAGATGCGAATCAATAGGTTAGTATTGCAATATTATTTTGACGTTAGGCAATAACTAATCAAAACAAATGCTAATAGTGTCAAGTAAAGAATTAATAATAACCTACGAAGGATCATTTTGTGCCATCAATGCGGCAGGTTCTGTGCTGTTGTATGGAACCAACTCCAAACCCCAAACCCCTTTTAAAGCACTGCTAATGACTTGAACGGAAAAATATCCACTGTCATCCATATTTTCTGACGGTTGCTAAATATTAGATACGACATAAAATATGTTTTTAAATTTATTGCAATGTTGAAAGTAAGAATATAAAAGAAATATTTAATAATGAAAAATCTTTAGAGAGTATGTCGATTTTACAGTGCACGACATTCGAATCATACTGTAAAGTGGATATATACAATTTGTAAAAATATTAATTTTGGAATTATCTACCTCTAAGAAAAGTTTATAATCTTCGCTATCGACACCTGACTCGGCCATTCTAATACGTTCTGCTTCGTCCATTTGATGACCAAAATTAGCAAGATCTACTGCATTAAAATAAGGACCTTGTAGAAGAGCGTTCAAACAATGTTGCGCGCACAAATATCCTTCTTGCTGTAACAAATAATCTTTTTTTGATCGCAATCAAATACATCGCAAATGTAGTAACCTTTTTCCAATTTTTAACGCTCATGTCAAACTTTACCTTTTCATGAAATATACTCTCCATGTCACAATATTTTTCTGTCGATGATAACTGTAGAGACAAGCATATATGCGTATTACACCAAGATATATCCTACACAAGAAGGTGATTTTACCAACCTCCTCGGTTAAACGTCATTCATAAAAATATCAGGGAGGCCAAACTCATATAAAGGAGTTGTATCAGTTACATAGATCTATGATCGGTTACGCCCTCATTGTCAATACGGTCTGTTAGTGTGTTGCTATTTCCACGCTATAATAATGTAGATACATGTGTGTTCATTTTATCGAAAATAGAGCTTTTGTACGCATAGAATTGATATTATTTACGATGTAACGTAATATCTATAATAGGAGTATTATCAGATCAATTGCGTCTAATATTTCGTTATTAACACTCACGGATAATGAAAAATGGAACTAAACATCCTATTATGGAAATAGGGAGATTATGCAACAGGGAGAGGAGTACGACTCTGTCTCCGTTATACGCAATTTGACCCGCTAAATTCAAAATGATTTGTAACAGAACGAATCGTAACGTTTAAATTGTAATACGCAATTCAATGATTATTTTCTCTGATTCTATTAACAATAAAACGAAGTAAGATTTTTTTTCTTATAACATAGGAGAAGGGAAGAGAAATTGTTAGTTTAGTTTTTTTTTTCCCTGTTTTTATTCAAGATTCCGACGGCGCGAAAATTTCAAATATTTGTATGAAATTCCACACTAGAGGGTGCGGAGGATGCCGTGCTATTAATGCAACCGTCGACAAGTTTTGTTCTCTTACGTAAAAGTTTGGCTTCCCTGAACTACGACATTTAGGGATGTAACGAGAAAGAGGTTGGCAATATCGCGGGTCGTTCTCGTGGAGACGGATTCGGGTATCGGGACGACCAAGAATAGCGAAGAGCAGCACGCGAATCTATCCGTCCTGTGGCCGAGCGTTGTCTTACCACCGACCGCTCCCTCCGCTTGTAGCCACTTACGTTATTTCATGAGTGATCTTTTGCACGGTGACGCGCACGTATTGCGATTAGCTCGTATATGGGGGCAAGGGACGGTGGACGCTTCTTTCGGCGTCTCGAGCTGCGCCTAGTGAATCGAAGTGAAGTGATATTGCCAAGTGAAAGATCCGGAACATTGTTGAAGAAAGAGTGAAGGGGAGAAAAGAGGAAAAGAAGAGAGAGAGAGAGAGAGAGACAGACAGACAGACAGACAGACAGACAGACAGACAGACAGATAGAAGAAAAAAGCGAAAGAAAAAAAGTAGGGAGAAAGAGATAGAGAGAACCGAAAGGATCGAGAGTAACAGAGACAGAGAGAGAGAGAGAGAGAGAGAGAGCCGAGAGTGTAAGGGAGACAGAGATAGAGATAGAGATAGAGATAGAGATAGAGATAGAAGTGGAAGGAGGCGAAGAGACCAAGCGCGCAGTGGTTATAAGGTTGTCGAGCTCAATTGTGTGTGCTTCGAGGCGATGTCTCTCGAGACTCGTTCGAGCTCGGCTCTATTTAAAAGAGCTGAACAGCTCAAACGTTGGGAACAATCTGAAACAAATCGAGAGCCGGCCCAACCCCGTCAAGTAGCAAGAAAGATCAAATTTTCCGATGATTGTGTCTTCTTGGCGGCATGTGCAGCAGGCGACAAGGAGGAGGTTGTGCGTTTACTTCAAAAAGGGGCGGACATCAACACCGGAAACGTCGATGGTCTCACGGCGTTACACCAGGTAAGATACCCTCCCTCTCTATTTTTATCATTTCCATTGTTTATGTCTTATGCCAAACAAATTCTCACCTTTTCGATCAAAATTTTTAATAGGATTGACTAAGAAAAAAAAGCTTAAATATTGCATTCTATTAATTCTTTTTAATTCTTAGATTTCATCTTCCTTTTACCGTCCTCTCTACCTATCTATCTATCTATCTATCTATCTATCTATCCATCTATCTTTCTCTCTTTTTATCTGTTTCTCTATTCACTATCGCATGTAACATTGCGTGCAAAATGGCTGCTGCCAGCTTCAGCTGTCCGAGTATAATTACGAATGAATCTTTAGATTTTATTGTCACTATTTATCTTTTCGTTTGGAAGAGAATTCATGAAAGCACATTTTTCCTCGTCCCTTCATTTTACTTCGTGTCTGTCTTTCGAACGTTGTTTATGTTATGAATGACGTCCTTTCTTTAGTTCTACATAGCGATGGCAGTAAGCATGGAAAGAATTTGAAAGATTATCTCATCTCTATCTACCGGAATCAAATTCTCCACGGCAATGATTGCATGACGTTCAATGCTATATAGTTTTAGTTTTTACTATTTAATATTCTTCTATTTTCCAGAAAAGAATATTTAATATTCATTTTTATAACTTCTTTTTTTACTATACTTCGAACGTAGTTTATAAAATATTTCAAAGAATTATCTGTAAAGTATAAATTATCATATAATTATAAATAATTATCATTATTTATTTTTATCATATATTTATCGATACTTTACTTAATGGTTTTAACAATATAATGTTAAAAGCTTCTTAAGAAAATAGAACTTATTTTCCATAATAAGTTATTGAAATTATTGAAAATATAAAGTAGTGAGTTACAAAAATGCTGTTTTCAACTATTTTGCTTAGAACCTTAGTTGGTACTATTAGATTTTAAAAAAGAAGCCTGTAAATGAACCACATCGATTAAGAATTCTGAAATAGATTTAAATTAGGATGAGACTAAAAATAACTTTGTAAAAGACGTTCATATTACCTATGAGTCTATATGAGACTCTTCAAAATTCTAATCCATTCTATAAGAAAAAATATTATGTTTAAGGAAATGTCGTGTTTTTATATTATTAAAAATCAAATTTTGTTAAATTAACTAAACTTGTGTTAAAAGGTACATTTATATGTGCTTAAAATTTTCATTTAGAATAAATCAAAATTTGCATAAAAAATTTGATTTATAAAAAGAGATATATAAGAATTAAATGAATGTTTACTTTTATTTATGGTTTCAATAAGGAAGTTTAGGCATTTCATAGATTTGCGAAAATAGCATGTGAGAGTACATCAGGCATTAAATGCTATTTATAGTTCTCTGTTAGAAGTCGCAGCCCTCACCATTCGTGTTCTGCTTATATCCTCTGTCTTTAGCAGTGTTGTAATAAATAGTTTCTTTGACAAGACCTGGATGGGACCTGAATGTTTAAATTTCTTTACATAAAATTATTATAGTAATATAATTTGTATTAAGTTGACCTATATTTTATTAAATATCAAAGTAATGCAACTAATCAATAATATAAATAAAATTAAATATAAGAATAAATTTATAAGCAGAATGTATATTTGTATCATAGGCATGCATCGACGATGATCTGGATATGGTAGAATTTTTGGTAGAACAAGGAGCGGATATAAATCGTGGAGACAATGAAGGATGGACACCCCTACACGCTACAGCATCTTGTGGCTTCATATCAATAGCTAAGTTAGTAGTTACACAGATTAAATTATTTTGTCTAAATAATTCAGTTTTTTTTCCCCTCCTCCTTCATAGGAGTTATTTGTGAAAGATAAATCTTACCATAATTAAGTGTTTTATATACTTATATCTCATATAATCATTTGATATAGATACTTGATAGAACAAGGATGCAATTTGGCAGCAGTTAACAATGATGGCGAATTGGCCCTTGACATCGCAGAAAAGGTTGAAATGGAGGATATGCTACAGCAACATATAAATAAAGCAGGTTTGTTCCTGTATATTTATAAAAATAGATTCAAAACAACTCTTACAATATTATTTCTTTTGTATCTACTATAGGCATAGATTGTGATCAAGCTAGAAGTGAAGAGGAAAGGTCAATGTTAAATGATGCAAGAGCTTGGAGATCAGGAGCACCAGGCAAAGATTCAATGCATCCTAGAACAGGAGCTACGGCACTTCATGTTGCTGCTGCTAAAGGCTACATCAAAGTCATGAAGTAAAGTATCATATTATGATGAAAAACAATTCCTGTGTAATCTAACAGTTTCATTGAAAAGAATTGGTAATTTTATATTTTGAATAATATTGTAGATACCACTTTATGTGAAGTATAATTTTAATATATAAAACAAAATATATTATTTTGTTTTTAATAACTATACTTCAAAATTATTGTTTTAGTATTCTCCTTCAGGCTCGATGCGATGTCAATGCACAAGATTTCGATGGATGGACTCCCTTACATGGTGCAGCTCATTGGGGTCAATCAGAAACTTGTAAATTACTTGTGGATAACTTTTGTGATATGGACATCAAAAATTATGCAGTAAATAATATTTTTATTATAAATATTCATAATATAATTATGATTGTATAAATATTTATTTTATTAGGGACAAACTGCTTTTGATGTTGCTGATGCAGATATTTTAAAAGATTTAGAAGAATTGAAGCAAAAACAATTAACTATGATGAAAGATCATCCACAAATAATTAACAAAAAACAACCTTCTGTACCAAAGAAACGGTTTGTATATATACTTAAGTATGTTATAAGATATATATTTATTAAATAAGTACATTGCACGCAGAAATTTATGTCTGTTGATATTTTTTTAGTATTTCAACTAATACTGATAGTGCTGTAACGACACAAGAGAGTCCTGAAATTCTGGAAGAAGAAACGCCAAATAAAGTCAAAAAAGTAGAAGTGGAAATTCAATCTGATAAAGACGATTCTAGTACTGGAACGAATAGCGACGTCGGTAAGATTTTTAATCATTAGGATTTAGCCTGATAAAAGTGGTAATATTAGAAAAAGAAGAAAAGATATAGATAAAATGAACATTCAATATATAGTTGTTTTTTATAAGGATTATTTACCTATCTTAACATTACAATTCTTCTAACATTGCTGCGTGGATAGAAGCAACACGAGAAACAGATATGGAAGAGAGTGATGGCGAAGTTGTTTCTGAAACTAGCTCAGAATCACGCTCTTCCACCTGCTCCAATCAGTCTGATAAGTCTAACCAATCAAACCATTCCACATGTCTTACAGATGATGGTAAGTTTTGTCTGTAAGACAGTATTTTTAATATTGTTATTATTAGTAGCGTATGTACAAGTCGTACATACTCTCCTAAATAAAAAGTTTTACTTAAATTAAAGTAAGTTTGAAACCATGATAAAGATCATATTATATTTAGTACATGAAAGAATAAATTAAAGATTAGGGATGACTAATAATGTTGATATAATAAATATGATGATATATATTTTTAATTGTCCTCTATTTAATTCTGTAGAAAAGAAAAACAGAGTAAACAAAGAGGAAACCGCAACTCATTCTCCGTTATCTGCTATTGAAATCAATAAAGTTCCTAATCAAGTAAGTAAAAAAAAATATATATATATTAAGATATCTATAATATATAAGTAGCAGAAAAACTTTATGGTTTTTTATTAATTTGTACATATTTATTTTAGGCTCCGATATTGCCTCCTAAGCAGCAAATTGATAATAATGAAGAGGGAGTTGTTCCATCCTGGAGGCGTTCAGGATCTTTTCGAAGTAGAATACAAAATGTAGAAGGTAATTAATTTATTAGCAAAAATGAATAATAAATTAAGTAATTTTTTAAAGAAATATAAAATGTATGAATGTACGATATAATATTTAATGAGTACGTATATATAATGTTTATAAAATATTTACTAGAACTTGAAGATAAGGACAAGAGTACTAAGTTGCTAAATACACCAAACAAAATTACTACTGAACCAGAGGTAGTATTAAGAAGAACACACAGTTTTGAGACAGATGAGAAGTAAGTTCATTATTATATTGCTGTTATTTTAATATATATATATACATATATTAAAATATATATATAATTTTAATATATATATTAAAAAATATATATATAAAAATATATATATTGTTTATATTTTACTAGCTTCATATATAGTAACACTGTGTGATCTACGTTGATGCTTTTTTTTCATTATTTGAAGGCTCCTCTGGTTGTTCATCATAAAGTCTATGTTAACATGCTTATGTTGGTTTATGCAAAGTATGTTGTAGAATTATGCTATAATGCCTTATGCTTATGTGTAAAGTCCCAAATGTCTAATATATTCATATATATAGTATTGTACTGCACATAGAGATTCAGCAATTGAAACTAGCAGATTACAAGTACAATTTTGTACTTTAATTTTACATTATTAAAGTGAAATCTTAAGATGCTATAATTTGAAAAAGATATATATATTTTATTCTGAAATATACTTTTAATTGAATATTTTATTTTCTTAAAATTTATAATAATAATGAAAATATTAATTAGTCATTTAGAATAATTATAATTTATAATTTTAATGACTTCAGAAGAGTCTTTAGTTATATGATTAATATTTTGTAAAATAATTTAAATTTTATGCTCATGATAATCAATGTTTAATATACAGGATATTGCACTTAAAACATAACATTTAGGTGTTTTTTTTTGCTTTTGAATAATTTTTCTATAAGAATATTAATAGTGAAAATGTTGTAGAACAAAAAGGGAGCAAAATTAGAGATAATAGAAAGATAATAGAGATCATTTTTATAAATTGTCAGATGAATCATTGCTAGTAATTTGTTTACATTCAAAAGCAATAAAAATCTTGTGTTTTTTTTAGTGCCTTATCTTATATATAGACAATTAGTGTAGCATTATGCATGGCACGATGCATGTTATGCAGGTTCTATGAGCAATACTTGGCATTACACGCTCGTATCAAGGCATCTTCCTGCCCTACTCTCCATCGTTGTAACGCAGTTTCTCCTACTCATACCAATGCTACAACACGTTCTGCATCTCTGCGCGAAACACACAGGTACAAATGCATGTTTCATAACTGATTTTCATAATATTTATCACAATATTAATTATTGTATGTATATCACACATCAAAAATAAGATTATAATATCAGTAAACAAATTTATTTATGTCTTTTGGATCAGATTATATTATGATACATAATGTGTACACATTCATTATACACATATAATATACAGAATGATAAGCATAATAATAAATTAAATAATTAATAATAATTTAATGTATATTATTTTATTCTTTGATATTCTTGGCACACATTTTAATTTTTTTGTACAGCACTATAAATACTTGTATCTGTATATTTGAACATTTTTATACTAAAGTTATTATTATGCTTCTTTTATGCTTGGTGATGGTTTCAATAATTTCAATGCTTTATATTTTATTTATTTTAAAAGCAATATAAAATATACATCAAAATTGATTAATTACAATTAAACAATACATAAAATATATAGTACAAAGATCATTTTATTATTATGAATTATTTATGATTATTAAAATTGAGAATTCATTTTCAGTTATTACTTTACAATAATTGGAATTATTTTCTTTTGTTACTATATTTCATTCTATACGGTTTTTTTTTTATTTTGGGTTTAGAAGAAAAGAAATCAAATTAAATTTGGAATTATCAAGAACGCCACAGGGAAGCAATACACTTTCACCAACATCTGCATCTAAAACATCACCACTAAGTGCACTGCCAACTACAACCACTACAACTGCCAACACAGTGACGACAACAATTACTACTAGTCCTGTTCCTCTAAATCAGATACGCAGGTAATTATTTTCTTGTTCTTATTAATGCAGGTGGTAGTGACAACAAATATAATTTTGGAATAAATGGAGAAAATTATAAGAGAGATGAGAAATTTTTCATAAAGAAAAAATTTCCTCATGTAATACGGCTATATCATATTGGAACAATTGGTTAACTTATCGTGACTGAAATTATAATAATGCTCGCGCCATGCATTATAATATCGTTTAATATGACTGGGTAGTGTTCAACCAATGGAAGCTACATCTACACTTCTATCGAGTGCAAACAATACTGTAGCAGTATCTGGAACTCCCACTACACCTGGAGGGAGCAAGCTAAGTCCAGGAAATATCTTCAAGAATTTCTTCAAGTGGGTACCTAATGTTTGACCTGAGAGGAATTCTCTGGAGAAGTGTGATCTTGCGTATCTTAAAATGTCTATACGCACAAAATTAATTTACTGACAATAGCATGGATCTTTGCTTTGCAGTGTGATTAGCTTTTTCAGTTGCATTGTATATTTTTAATTCTTTCTCGTCCAGATCATTATTTCAATATCATTTGCTAAAAGGATTTAAAATCATTTATAATTAATAGATCAAAGGTGACTGATAAAAGTAAGTAATTTATCAAATTTTGGTTAACGACATACAATGTGATCATGATGTATTTTGACAAGTATTTTGATATAAGAATCAAGCTGTAAACATACATACATTTGTTTTTTTTGTTTATTAACACAAGAACTTATTACTCAATTTTTCCTGTCAATTGTTTTTCTTTTGTGGTAGCTTATTCAAGTTTCTTATATCTATACATACGTTTATTTATTTTATATAAATTTATAAATTTCTTATATAAATTTCATACAAACAGAAAGTCATTTACCAAATAAAATTCTTATAAAAATAGGTATTAATTTACAGCAGCAGAAATTTTTTATCATCGAAAAGTTTTGCAATGGGAACCACATTATATATTGGATTATACACGGACACTATGATTGCTTGCACATTATTTTTAAAACAATGCTTAAATGATTATAAAATCGTGACCTTTATGACATAGTATTTTTATTATATAAATATCATATTAGTTTTGGTTTTTGTGTTATATACAATCAAATATGTTAAATACAATCAAATAAATGAATATTTTATCGTTTTTTAGTTTATATGTATTACGCTGGCGTGCATATACATATATATCACATCATGTATATTTTTCTTTCTCTTCAGATCCTTTGTCCCACCTGTTCGTGATGAAGAAAGTGAGACACAAAGAAAGGCACATGCGAAGAGAGTACGAGAAACTCGACGTTCAACTCAGGGAGTAACATTAGATGAAATCAAAAGTGCAGAACAACTTGTAAAGAAAAAACAACAAAACAACGAAGTGCCCAGTTTGACAGCACCTTCTCCGCAGGTAATAATACAACATCTTCATTTTCTATATTGCAATAATGTTACGTTTGTTCGTTTTTAAAATATTAAAAAAGAGAAATGATTAAATTTATAGTTTCCTTTTTATATTTAGGAATGAAGAAGTTCATCCTTTGTATCATTTTTGTATCGTTAACATAGCAATGCTCCTCTGCCAAGATCATAAAAAACCGTTAATAGCTTTTAGAATGACAAAGATTGATATTATGCTTTCTAGTTTCTTCCTTTTTTAAATTCAGAACCAAACACCAAAATAAACTGACACAACTGCGATATATTCTACTTTTACGTACTACTCTACATGTATGCATCAATAGCTTCCGCATAACAAAAGTTTACATATATGATTTTATTCATATTTTTTTTAAACCAAGCAGCCTGCAGCTTCTGTCAGCAATACAGCCTCAATCACAGCTACAATAACAACAGCAACACCTACCACAGTGACTGCAAATAAAACTTCTGAAGAATCTAATTTGCCTGAAAGGCGACCTTCTTGGAGACTCAGGGTAGATAATGGAAGCAAGGTCGGTGATACCCATAATCTTCAAGTATATACACTTAAAAATCCGCAATGCAGCAGTTTGTGTTCATGGATATTACATATCATTGGTTGGAATTACAATTAATCACTTGTTATAATAGTAGACACTGACTGATAGAATTATATATTTGCTTGTATATTTACAGACTAGGCAAATACATTGCATTGATTTTTTTCAAACTAAATTTTCAAATGCATATAATTTATATTTATAGTCGTACGTATGAGCGTACATGCCTGGATTTTTTATTTGTTTTTTAGAGGCTTATATAGTTTATATTATCTTTTATTATGTTTCTAATTTTATAATATAAATTAAATGCTATGTTGATAAAAAAGAAAAAAATATGCAGTATTAGTGTGATTAAAAAGCATGTTCACGTACTATGATGAATAACATTTAAAGGATGTTGATTTATGACTTGCAAGTGAACAGAATTTGTATTAAATTACTTTTGATATTTATTTATTTTTACCTATTCCTTTATTGCTTTATAAGATTGCTATAAAAATTCCATGTGCAATTTATTTTTATTTAAGTTATAATGCATAAATGTCTAATTTATATTGATATTATATAAAATTAGAGTATATTAATAGATAGTTTCATTAGGGACAAAAAAAATAGAAAACAAAAGAAAAAAAAATAATGCGAGCTTATTGTTGACATATTAATTTATGGCTACATGGGAAGGATTATATTTAAAAATGTTTTTGTAGAAAACATGCATGAAAGAAGAATTTTTGTTTTTTGTAAGATGGTATCTTTCCTTTCTTTTTTTTTTTATCGTGTATTTTATCTTTATTTTTCATATTTAAAACTTTGGCTTTCACTATATTCTCAAGTAGATAGAATTGTGTATATAATAAAAATATGTAAATGATGTAAATATAACTAATATCTGCATAATTTGTATTTATGTTCAGTCTTATCAAGAAAATTAAACTGATTTTACTATCATGCCGATCTGCTTTATTTTGCACCCATTACTTGCACTATTGAAAAAAAATTGATAAATAAGAAT
Source organism: Vespula pensylvanica (assembly GCF_014466175.1). Lineage (NCBI taxonomy): Eukaryota > Metazoa > Arthropoda > Insecta > Hymenoptera > Vespidae > Vespula > Vespula pensylvanica. Next base: position 4,779,536 of record NC_057698.1, on the reverse strand, counting down.
TAATTTGTAAATATTCAAAATTTAAATATATTATTCAGTTTCAGTTAGAGGATGCAAATAACAGGTCACCTGACATTACATCGACTTATATGAGAAGACCATCCGGTGGAACTGGTATACCCAGACCATCATCGGCACCTGTGGAAACAATCACGCCGAGTCCTGCAGAAACTACTGTTACATTACCACTTCGACGATCATTGAAACCATCTGAAGACAAAGGTGAATATTTGCAAAAAATCATTTATATCACATTTATATTTAAAAGATGTAATACTTATAAAACTTCATTTCTTATTTTCATTGATATAAGATTTATCAGGGTACTTAATTAATTCTTACTAATTTTCTATCTATTTTTATAATCTAATAATGAAATATCGAAATTATAAATGATTATACTTCATTATAATTATAAAAATCATATTTATTATAGAGCAAGATAAAGAAAATGATAGCAGAAATGCACAAGCTACTCAAGCAGTTATACAAAGGAGAAGAAGGCCTAAAAGACGTTCTACGGGTGTTGTTCATGTTGATATGGATGTTAGTAAAATTTTTTATTTTTATTTATTTATTTGTGTATTTATTATTATTATTATTTTTTTTTTTTAATAAAATATGCATGTATTGAATGCAAATATATTAACATAAAAAAATTATGAGCACAAAAAAATATGCAGATGATAATATAATATTAATTATAATAATAATGTTTTTTTTATCATATGTAAATGTGTTTATGTGCTTATGATTTTTATTAAAGGTCTACAAATAAGATTAATAATATATGTATGTATTTATTTACAGGAAATAGATCCTGAAAAACAAGACATATCTGCTGGTGGTGATTTTGAAGATACTAAAGTGAACCATAGTGAGGTATGTAACAAAATATTTGTATAAATATTCATAAGTAATTTTTTATTTGGGTATATTATTGTAAATAATGTCATGCTTTGTAGAAGCTTTATTCTATTTTTAGATTAGTTTCTGGGAAGATTAAACTCTAATTCACGTTTGCTTGGATAAAAATAGTTTTCTTGTATTTATAGAACTATATTTTATTATGATTTATATATTTAATATTTTATAATCTTTTAACTTTAATTAATAATATTAATGAAATAAATTCAATATAGTTAAATATTTATTTAATTTTTTAAATTAAATTTTGATAGTTATATATGCATTTTTTATTTAAAAACTGTCATATAAAAATAGTACAATTTAAAAAAGTAATATTGAACAGTTTACATTTCATTCGCAGACAGTATTGAAAAAGGAAATGGGCATGAGTATGCTTTGGTTATTTCTAAAAATACATCATTGACATTTGAAACTTGATGTGCCTTTGACATTTAAGCTCACCATAAAAAGTAGAATGAATTAATTATAGAAGAATAAAAGTTTATCATTAGATATAAAAGAAAAATAATAAACAATTTACCAAAAGAATATACATACGTTATATTTTTTAATAGAACATTTATGAGAAAAACGAAGAATTATATCAAACATTTTAATTTTTATTTTTGCTACTATAATAAATCTCATTTGTTAATTTAGAGCATGAATTGTAACCAATTATATTCTTGAGAAATCTGTGCAATATAATACGTTTTCGAAACCTCCTCAAATAATACTGTGTAGTTGACCAGAAACACACAACCTTGACATGAGTATGGGTATCTGCATGTGTTCCATAAATAGATCACAGAAGCAACACGGTGAAGTAAACTGGCTGATGACTTGAGTTCCACTACCCAGTTTCCGTCAGTCAAACTCTTGCTGTCAGTAAAAGTAGACTATTTTCTTTTAGTAATATTTTTAAATAATTTGATTTGTGTTATATATTGTGTACAATGTTGTGATTGCGATAATTTTAGATCATCTGTGTAATACGTATATATCTTATTACGAAAATGTCTTCATATAGAAAAAGAACACAAGGAAAGCCTACAACAGCTGCAGGTTTAAGAGCTCAAGCATCAGCAAACGGAAGTTCCATTTTTGGAAATAGACCGCGGAGTGTACCCACATTATTTTCTCTGAATCAAAATAGTTATGCAACCTTGTTAGGAATTAGTAATGTCAAGTCATATAGTACTCCAAGCTTTCTAAATAAAAATACAAAGAATACTGGATCTTTTAGAAAAAATCCGTATTCTAATTCTACAAATAATTTAAATTATCAGAATTCATTCACTACATATGGTGGAACATCTTCAGGATATGGTGGTGTTATTTTGCCATCTCATTCGTCAAATAGCTCTCTGAATCTTGCAACACCCTCTTCCAGTTATAGTTATATGAATTTAAGTGCAAATAATCACTCATCGTTGCAAAGAACTGAGAGTTTTAACAAAACAAAATTGAAATCAAATGCTAGTCTGGGCTCTAGAAGTGCTAGCCTACAGAGTTTAACCAGTTCTGAAGGATATGCAGTAAGAGCTTACAATACGCGATAGAATTAATTATTATTTCTTATAATATAATTTTTCAATTTAAAAATTTATTGGGTTTTATTAATGAAATGTTTATGTGATTTGTTTCAGAGTGGAAATGATAGACCCGGTAGGTCGAATAGACTAGGTTCTGTATCATCGATATCATCTGAAATATCTTCAGCTTCAGCAAGAATTAAATCTACATCTTCAGAAAATGGTGAAATTGACTATAAAAAATTGTATGAAGAATCTCAAGCAGAAAATGAAAGACTTAGAGAAAAGCTTAAGCGATCAGATGAACAGTTGAAAGAAGTTAGAAGTTTATTAGATAAAGCACAGAATTCTCAGAACAAGTCTGTTTTATCTGAGGCAGAAAAAAGGGAAAGGAGGGCCATGGAGAGGAAATTATCAGAAATGGAAGAGGAATTAAAGGTATGACTGTTAAGAATACTTATATTGTTAGGACGTACGCGCGTTATCCGTATTATAAAAGAAATTTGAATTTGAGGGAATCACATCTGACTTTTTTAATCTTATGATTGTAAGTGATCAAATCACAAAATTATTTTTTTCATTTTAATTCTAGTTTATTCGTCAATTACATTATTCATATATTTGTAATTACGTGTTTCCTTAGATTGCACGTTAAAATTTTTCAGTTGTTTTGATTGCCACTGCTGAACGCGGCAAAAATGCATTTTATCGATCTATTTATCGTTGATTCAGGAACTGTAAGCTTCAGCGCATTGCTTTTTTTCTTTATTTTTGCCATCTTTCGGCGCTTACCTCTTTTGTATTTTTTTTTTTTTTTTTTTTTTTTTTACGATTTATGCTTGGTTTTATCACACATAGTGAAATCATTTTATTAGCACGGTTTTTTCTTTCTTTCTTTTTTCTTTTTTCTTTCGTTTTTACTCTTGTTTTGTGATTTCCATTATGCTTTTGGGCCATAGGGTGCTCAACTTAGTAGATATAATTAGTGGATAAAATAGATCACTCATATGGTTCTGGTTAATGGGGCTTTTATCAAACGATCGGATTCGGGCTAATCGTTTCACTGTTTACAGCAATTACAAAAGCTCAAAGCTGAAAATGAGAGATTGAAAGCCGAAAATCGGGCACTTACCCGCGTCGTATCCAAACTCACCAATACTACTAAATAGGTAAAGGACATGACAGCATTTGCGTTAACATATTTCGTACTTCATGTACAACTTAATTAATTCATTAATTACAACTTTATGTTCTGATTTGCAACATTAAAACTCTGAAACGATATTGCTCACTTACTTATATATATTTAGCTTTGCAAACATTTACCTTTTTAGTTATTGTCACTAGCACGATAATCATGTTACTTCAACACATTTACAGAAAACATTAGGAATATCTTCTTCATCTTCTTACAAAAATTCTATAACTCTTTTAGAAATATATGTTTACATATCAGCAGAATCAAACTTTCATTTTGATCGCCTTCTACTATGATAACGCTTGTCTATCCTTTTTCATTTATATAATATTATATATTACTTTCACTACTTTTATGTAACAAAAATAATTTCAACTTTCGTACATTATTCCATTTTAACTTTAAAAATTAAACGTTTAAATTAATTGTGTTATGCATGTTATGCAAATTAAGGATCATATATGAAAAATGATAACAACATCTATCTTTAATATATCAGTAAGTATTGAAAAGTAGGTTTCTCTCTCTGTATATGTATATATATACACACGCGCGCGCGCACGTATGTGTGTATATTACAAGTAGTTTATTATTAATGTAATTAATATAATTAAAAATATGCTTTACATATTATTTTTACATTATATTCTATGCACATATAAAATTAACAATTATCATGATAGATTTATATAAATATAGACACAAAATGAATCTATTTTTTTATTTGTCTATAATTCTATGTATCTCAAAAATCACTTTATTGTTGATTTTAAATATTTTAGATATATAAAATTGTATATTTCTTTCTGCATCTTTTTCATTGAGCAACACAATATTTAATTTTAATGTTAGATTACTTTGTGGATTTGATAATGATACTATGAAATTATTCAGATAAAAGTAATAAAGAAAAGAAAATAATTTCGTTTTAATGCTATAAGTAAATATTAATAGAATCAATTTTAGAAGAAGTGTTTAGTTAGCAGTATCGATTCTGACAAAATTAAGTGTATATTCTTCATGTCCTTGTAAAAATTAGTTTAGCAGTATCGGAGAAAAGAAAATTCACACTAAAATTTTAGATAATTATTTTTCTATCTAATTATAAAAAAGCAACGCGCACGTACACATTCTACACACACGCACACGCGCGCGCACAACTCTCTTACCATACGACACGCGCGCGCGCAACAATTCTTATAAATTGGAAATCATATTTTTATTTTTGTATTTTACTTTCTTAATATATTTCCTTCTAACTATTCATTTGTATAAAATTAATGTAAAAAATAGCAAATATGGGTACATCATTTAATTTAAATTTAAGTAGAAAATTGTTAATATAGAACATTCATTAAGCTTTAAATAATTATTTTCAATACATTGAGGTAGGTATCTGAAACTTACATTTGTCTTATAATGTGAGTTTTTAAATATAAATTTTTTAATTTATGGCAGTGCTATTCTTATTTCATTCTATTGCATTTACAATTATAATTAAAAAATTATTTGTTAATTATCGCTATTTTTAATATTGGTCTAATAACGATTTTAAGTTGCAATGTCGCTTGCCATTTTGACACATTTTTATTAAAATATGTGAGCTGTATATCATTTCTTTTATCCGATTCATAGTAACATTGTCCATATTCATATGATAATGATGATGATGATGATGATGATGATATGATGATGATATGATGATATGATGATGATGATGATGATGATGATGATGATGTTGATGATATTTGTATATTATTATTTCTATTGACATATATATATATATTAAACTTTTTTACAGGTTATGGATCAGTTAAAATGTGAAAACCAGAGGCTAAAGGATGAAAATGGTGCCTTGATCAGAGTGATCAGTAAATTATCTAAATAACTTTAGTGCTCCTACGTTAAAAACAACATGAATCCTTTTTAGTTGTACTACTCGTGCATTGATTGAATTCTTTTAAATGGTACAACATATTCATTATATTGTTAATATTCTTATAATGTATATTGTATCATCATATTATTGATGAATTTATTCTTGTGCTAGAAAGTTAATTTATTATAAATAGTATCAGTTACTCGCGTGGCTGTGCCAAGAGCGACAATGTTTTGCTCCTATTCCTACGATCTTATATATATTTGATCATAAAACAAATTTAGAATTTGTATTATCTTAAATTTTCTTCTTTCAGTCAAAGATAAATTTCTTAGATCATGATAGTGCCAATACTACATGAAAAGCAGATTGAACTTTATTCAATCCGTATGTAAATCCATTCTTTTATTATAACAACAATTTTAATTAATCATGCTGTTGATGTTGACTCTTTTTAAGCACATTTTGTAAATATATAATAACTTGTGCGAAATGTTCTACCCTATGGGATACAGATACATATACATATACATATATACATAATTAAAGTAGAGTTTACTATTTATATATTATCTTTCTGACATTCGTCCTTAAAAATCTATAAGTTACAATTGCCATGGCATTTTATAAAATACATAGAACAAAGTGAGAAAGCTGTGGATTAAGGAGATGATTTTCACAGTACTAAAGTGGCCTTTTTCTAAAGACTGTCTTTGTAAATCTTTTATCATCATGATTTTTTCGTCGAAAGTTTCAATTATCATAATGACAATTTTTTTATGCTATTTTGCTGCTTGTTTTTAGTAATAATGCAGCAGATGTTATTTTTGAATAAAATTAGTAGACTATCATATATTTCTCCAAAGTATTATGTGCATTGTATTAATGCATATAAGCATTTGGAATTTTATTAAAAATTGTTAATTTTAACGAATTTACTAATACATATACCAGATAGATTGAGTATATTTTTGCAGTAGCGTTCGTGAAAAAAAGTATTAATCTTACATCTGATTAGGTTTGTAAACCGTATTCATAGGCATGGCATTTTTTCAGCAACAGCAGCCCTTTATATAAAATTTTACAGAAATGATATAGTAGTTTAGACGTATGTCTAATTTTGATGTACTAAGAAAAATGTCTCGTTAATGAATACGGCTCTACATATTTATAAATAATCGAAGGAAGAAGATATCGTACAAGTGACATTGTGTTTTTTAACAATTTTATTGTAAACAATTGTAAAAAGATATATGGAGGTAGTTGTTTCATAATGAAGTTTGTTATAAAATAACACTCTTGTGTAACTGTTTAGTATATAGATATGTTCTCTGTATTATATAATAGTGATATGTATGTGCTTATTGTATTATATAGTTTCAAAGTGTTCACATGGAAAAAAAAACAAAAACAAAAAAAAAACAAAAAAGTTCTTATATAAATACAAATTTATGTGTAGGATCTGTGAAAAACAAAATAGAATATAACCGATCAAAAAATTAAATAGGACCCCATTTGCTTTTTAAGCATCAGTTCTGTAGATATTTAAATTTTTAATTTGAAATTTTTTTTAATAATTGTTTAAAAATTTTTTTATTCAACAAAGTTTTCTATGCTATATGTATAATATAATATTCTCTATTTTATAATTATAATCATTGTATAACTGATGCTATAAATTGCGATATGCAGGACGATCTTTATCAAATATATCCTATATTATTATTTATATTATATTTAGAAATATATCCTATTATATTATTATTATTTAGTAAGTAGTATTTTAATACGACATATGTTTAGTAGTATTACAGATGAATAATAAAGGACTAGATATTGTTATAGCTAGTGTAATCAGTAACTACAAAATATTACTCATTTTTATTATCAGTATTTATAAAATTAGAAGAACAATTTATATTTGGTTCCAGAATTAAAATGTCTTTATCAAAATATTTTTTATCTTTTATCTTTTCTGTATATATGTGAAATATTCGAAATTTTAGCATGTATTATGATCATTTTCTTCTTATGAAAACTATTCATAATTTGATAAAGATTGTTATCTGCTTTTACCTTCCAGGATATACTAATAGACATGTCACGTTCTCAGGCATAGGAAATACATAGAATGCTATGCGATGTGTCTATATTTTATTTAATGATTATAAATATTAAGAATAAACTTACTATGATTTTGGCAACACGATTATAGTTGCAAAGGGGGACTGATAATTCTAGTCTCCAATTTGTAATATCAGAATTATTTATTTCCTATTTGATTTTGTACTTGTGACATTACAATTTATAGAGAATTATGTGCAAAAAATTTATCACGATGTTTTATATAATATTTTGGATATAATAACATGTAAATATGTTAGAAAAAACAGCTTTTTAAAGTAATCATAAAAGTTCTTTTTATATATATACCAGACACACACACACACACATACACGTGCGCGCACGCGCGTACGCACGCGTATGTATATATTTATAAAATATATATATATATATATTATAAAGTAGTGTGACCAAAAACATATATTAAAATTAAAGTAATCAATCAAAATAATATGCAAAATTGTTTTGCGCTATTATATATATATATCAGGTAAGTTCATAAATATATACCTTTTTTTAAGATGTCAATAAACGGTTCATAATTAACACTACTTTATTCATGTCAGCACAATCATTTGTACTTGTAGCTACTTTTCGTAACAATGTTTTAAATACTTTTTGTTTCCCGGCTTTATATTTCTTTACGATTTTTGGATTTTCTTTAATTATTCTATTACATATAATTTCTAGTTCGTTTTCATCACTTATTAATATCCAGTTGTTCTCTTTAATGATCTATATGTAATAAATAGATATGAAATGATTATAAAATTTGATTCTAACATAAAATGTACATGCTAAATGTATATAAGATTAATCTTACCTGGCTGGGATTTTTATCTGATGTAACATTTAAATAATGTAAAACTTTTATTGCTATTGCCACATTAACTTGTTTAGACTGGTACAAATCAAGCAATTCTACAATATTTTCTACATTGTTCTTGCTAAAAAAAATTTAATCAATTAATATTTTTGATAAAAATTTACATCTTATTTAAACAAGTGTATCTATTATTCACATTATAAATCCACTAATGATATGAATAAACTTACCAATAATCAAAATTTAAATCATTTGTATTTAAAAATAACTGTAATGTATTTATGATGAAATTTGCTGCTATATTTGGATCCAGATTTTTGTTTCTTTCAATTACGTCAAAAAATAATTTCAAAAATTCTAATTCATTCTAAAATAAGATACAAAAGTGAATTATATTAAGATCATTGCAAATTCATCTTTTCAGATTAATGACATTAAAACTAACACATATTTGGAAGATCAAACGATCTTTAAGATTATATATTTCTTTCAACTTCCTACGTTTTTCATATGGTAATTCAGGTAATTGTTCTCTTAATGTAGCAACATCTACTAAGTTATGTTTATTTTCAGTATTATCGAGACATATTCGTAGAGGAAGAAGATCTGTTTCAGGCATGAATCGATAATCCTAGAAATAATAAAATAGATGATTACTGCATTATCTTTTTAAAACATTAATATCAAAAGTTAATTGATCTTAAGACTAAAATTTAATATACCAATACATTTTATACCTGTTTTTCCTCTTTTTCTCGTAATGGAACGGTTCTCTTATTTACACTATCCCATGCTCTGGTTTCATTAAAAACTAACTGCCCACTTTCTAGAATTGAAATCTGTCGGTTTATCTCATATTTTATGGCAGAAGCAACAGCACGTATATGTCCAATATTTTTTAATTCTGTACGAACTCCTAAATTATCATCATAACTTACAGAAACATTTGCATCAATTCTGAATGCTCCTTCTATAATGTTATGTCAGAACTATAACTCTATATACAATATTATATTTATACAAAAAGAAAATTATATTTTGTAGACCTTCCATTTTACATGAACAAGTACCCAATATTTTAAAAATGTTCACAAGTTCTTTTACAGCAGCTGCAGCTTCCTCTCCATCGGTTAAATCTGGTTCAAAAACTAATTCCATTAATGGTACACCTGCACGATTTAGATCTATAAGATTCCTATCATAACAGACATATATGAACTCTGCAATATATTGATATTATAGTTGGAAAACTAATAAAAGGCCAATAATAAAACACTTTATAGTAAATTATATAAATAACAATTAATAACTACTAAGATGAATTATGCAATTAAAATCGTTTTCTTACTTTCCAATGGATTCATCATGAAAACTTCGTCCACTGTCTTGTTCTAATTGTATTTGTTTTATTTTCGACGTTTTCATATATAGTTCTTTATTTGTCTCTGGATTGCTTACTAGGAAACATAATTTACCATTAACAGCCAATGGTTGCTTGCATTGTGTAATTTGATATCCAGCCTATATAAAAAAAAATATACATATATATTTGTAAAAGAAGATATACAAATATATACATTTACATACGGATATATTTATTATTAAAGAAATACATAACATACCGGTAAATCTGCATAAAAGTAATGTTTTCTTTCAAAGATTGAAATTTCATTTAATGTACAAGATAATGCTAAGGCAGTGCTAATACCTGCTTCAACACATTTTCGATTAAGAACCTATAATAATTTATTTTGTATATTTACTTTTATAAGTAAAAATGAGTTTAAATTTACCGGCATTGTTCCTGGAGTTGCACAATCGAAATAAGATACAGAAGAATTAATAGGCTTTTGAAACATTGTAGAAGCAAAAGAAAACAATTTTGAATTTGTTGCTATTTGTGCATGAATTTCTAAGCCAATAGCTGGTTTCCATTTTTTCCTAAAATATAATAATAATTAATAAAAATATTAAAAGAAATTAATATATTTTGATATTGTTATTCTAAAATAATGTTTATATTAATAATTGTTTATACTTAGTTGTATGTTCTTGCGTTGATAAATATTGACGTGAAAATCGAGCGGTTATATTTTGTTGACACTTTGTAAATATTTGACAAGACTTAACAGTTATATTCATTTTTAATTTTTTAAAGCAGATAATATGATATTCAAGATAGATCACGATACTGAAGTTACATCATCGAAATATCGATTAGTTAATATCGGTTATCGAAATTATCGCAAACACTCTAACCAGTTAAAATAGAAGAAATTGGAAAAAGATTACGATGTATCGATATAGCGCTATCAGCTTATAAGAAGCAGTCATAAGATATCATGACATTTATTTAAAAGCACGAAATATAATTATTCTTATATAAATGTCTCGCAAATCATTGATCGTTGGTTAAAAAAAGCAGATTTCCTTCGTCTCGTAGATAAACCAAACACGACATACTTTATATATTAATGTTTCTTTCACTTAAATACACATGTCAGAAAATATGTATTACGTATGTAGCGTGTTATTCTTTAAGAAAATTTAACTTCAAATTTGACTGTAATATTTAGAAATTCGTAACTCCTTCAACGATCTCTGATTCATATATTTAATAATTTTATGAAAAATATACGTAATAGAGGAACAGAAGAGAAAGAGAAAGGGATAAGAATGAGACAAAAAATAAAAGTGAATAAAAATGGGAGCTCGAGGATAAAAAACATTCGAAGAAGTTGGCGCTGATGTAGTTTGACAGTGGGCAGTACAGTAGGATTTAAGACTAGACAGGATGTGGATGGGTTACGTGTGTTCAGAAATTGTTTAAACACGGTTTTAACTTATTTGAGTTAACTATCGATAAGGTAGTAATTTGTCAATATTCAGATCTTAATAACGCAAATTTATGCACTCGGCTGCTGTCAGTTACAATCATAAAACTAATATTACGATGATGATTAATAATACACCGACTTTAATATTCAACTGATATAGCATTATTAAAAACTCGGTAATCAACAGATTTTTAAATGTAATGTAATCTTTAATAGTAGAACGAGCTCTAATATAATATGAGTTCTGATATTTAAAATCATTTTTCATTTGACATAATGTATAAAAGAACGTAAGGTAACAATGGATTTAATGATACGTGAAAATAATTTGATAGCGAACGTTCTAAAGTTACTCGAATGATCATCGTGTTTTACTTCAATATATCGACGACGTCAGATTTCCTAATAAATAAAAATTTGATTTTTTAATTAATAATTGATAGGTTCAAGCAGAAAATGACAGAGAGTTTGATAAATGAATGGTTGGCAGATTGTGGAGATATATCACCTTCTAAACTTCATACTTTTGCTACTACGTTATCTCAAGACAATGAAATAGTTAGAGCACTTTATGTACTGCTCGAAGAGCGCAGTAAATATAGCCAGGTATTTTCATAATCTTCAGTTAAAAATCAGTGTATTTTTTATTCTTGATCTTTTAATATCATTTTATTCAATGAAATCTAATCTATGTCTATCCTATTTGTTCTTTATTTCAGCTTGTAGATACAGTTTGTAATCAACTATTTGACTTCTATCGTTCTCAAGAGATAGAACTCAGAAGATTTACTTTGCAATTTCTACCTACGCTAATATTTATTTATCTAAACTCTGCTGCCCATGGTGATATTAAGGTATTAATATATGTTATTAAATTCATATCTTTAATTATTATTTCCAACATACCAAGTGTAGAATGATCAGTGCTACTATTTTTTTTTTTACATGATCAAAGTACAGAAATAAGATGTAAGAAAATGTTACATAATATAGATCAGGTATAATTTGTATTCTAAAGATGCATAGAACATGACATATGACTTGCTTAATTGCAGCATTTCGAACTTGTATGAGAATAAATATTCATTATCGCAAAGCTAGAGCTATTATTAATGATTACGAGTAAAATATGCTTGTTTAGAAAATGATATATTTCTATTTCAATTTCAGTTTTTTTTTTTGATTGATAAAAATAATATTTTAATGACATATATGTATATAATTAATTAAATAATTAATAGTTATAGTATAATTAATTAATTGCGTAAAAACATATGTAACTAAGATTATTATTAGTATACAAACATAGATATATTAAAGTTTTCTAATTGTTCTGTTTCTATTGTCTTTCCTAACTATTTTACATAATGTTTTAACTATTTTAATCTCATAAATAATTTGTTGCTATATTTAATAGAATTGCCGCACAGTTGAAACTCTTCTAATTGGGTTATATAATCTTGAGGTAGTGGATAAATCTGGACAACAAAAGGCAGTTTCTTTTCGATTACCATCTCTTGCTATGCTATCCATATATCATGAGGTATACAAATTTTTTATTTTTTAAAAATATGTTATACAGTAATGTCTGAATAACATTATTATTAATAGAAAAAATAAGATGGAATATAGTTATTGCATTACAAATAAATTTATAGATACATTAATGGTAATTTAATATATGAAAAGTATATAGTAATATATCAAAATGTATGTACTTATATATAAATTTTATGTTGAGTAGCCAGCCAGCTTGACACCGGCTTCCTTAACCGAAAGTGCGGTGCGTCGTTTCGAAGAATGCAATACAAAACTTGTTAGTTGGGGTCCTTTACGTCAAGTAGAAACTCTGAATGCTCAAAATAGATTAAAAGTGATGACTGCTCTACTTTTTATTTATAACCAACAACTGGGCTATATAAATAAGTTTGCTTTGGAGCAATTGTGCAAAGTTGCAACAAAGTAAGCTTGATTAATAAGATTCTAAATCTAAAGTAACTATCAGCTTGAGTATTATTTAATTGGAGCTGTTATAAAAGTGTAACTATTAAGTAACTAATCACTAATTGTATGTTGCCACAGGCTTGTCACTCAAGGTTTCACAAAACCAGGACATCATCAACGATCTTCGTATGGCAGTGAATCTAGCTTTGTTCCAAGACTTCTGCCTCGTATACCTGTTTCGACTCAATTTCTTCTTGAATTTCTACATGCAGTATATTTCGCAATGTATATATGCCATCTATTATACAATTAAAACTTTTTTATTATTTAACGTGAGAACACGTTAAATAATTAATAATAACACGTTAATTAATTAGTAACTATTAAGCAATTTATTATCATTAGGTACAATGATTGTTGGTATGTTGCGAATCAAGCTGTGGAGGATATACATAACAGAGCATGTTATGAAATGTATCCTGATGTAATGTTGGTTACAAATGCCATACGAAATTCTGCCAATTCTGGACCATCTGGTAAATATTTGGTTTTTATAAGAAAATATTGTGTTTTTGATATTTTCATTAATATATATGTAATTTTAGGTCAATCAAGTGATGGATCTATTGGTATCTGCGTTGCATTGTCCTCTGTAACTGCAACTCCAACAATATCGAAATCTATGATTACAAATGCCTCTTTTCGCACTAAAAAATTACCAGGTATGTCTTTAAAATTGATATTTCTTTTTTCATACTTTGTATGGTAAACTTAATTATTTAGAAGTCTAGAAATACAATTTTTTTGCTTTGTATTGCTTTGTACTATAAAACAAAAAGAAAACAAAAAACATAACAATACTATAAACATGATGCGTTACACAAAAGAATGATTATAATTTCCAAGTAATAACATTTTACGCAAATATTTATTATTATACTTTAATGTACAATATATCATCAATTATTTATACATCATTGTAAATTAATATCTTTTCTGTTATTTCTTTCTACAACGAAATCTCTTAAACGAAAATTTTCGTTTTTTTTCCGTATTTCTATTTTATTTAAAAAATATTGAATGATTGAAAATATGTTGCACTTTAATTAACAAATAAGGGAAGTACAATCACGGTAGTTGCAAATATAATATATTTATTATATATCATACAAACATTAATATTAACATGATCATGTAAACATTACTATATAACAAATATAAATGTAAATATTATTAAAATTAGAAACGTAAATATTTGTAAATATAGATACAATACAATGCAGAGGTAGAGGTGCATGACCGTTTCTGAAGAATTCGATATTAAATGTGTTCAGTATAACATAACATTGAATAAGTTAATAATTTTTTCTTGCTGTGCTACTACGTTGAGAAGTAATTTTCGTTTACACAAAATAAATTTTATCAAATACACAATTATTATGAATCTCTGATCATACGTAATTAAACTTATAAAAATATATCTATTATATATAAACAAGTAAATTCAATGAATGTGCATTTGTTACACACATGTGTCATTAGATGATCTGGATGAAAAATTGTTTGCGGATGAGTTACACAGTACTGAAGTTGAGAAGCATCAACAACCAACAACGTCTGGAAGTAATAAACGCCGTAATTGGCTTTGGAAGCATGCTTTTTCCAATTCTCTCGATGAGGATGATATTGGCAAAATTCATTCTTCCACCTCTCTGGAAAGTTCCAGACGAGGAAGCACATGCAGCAATCAAAACTCACCAAACAGATCACCTTTTAAAAAGAGCAAAGACCAGCGAAAAATTGCTGGAGATAGTATTGAAGATGGTATAAAACAAAGACAATGGAAAGACACTGCAGAAATATACGATTCGGTTTATAATGAAAATAAATTAAATGCCAGTACACATTTATATAGTGTATTAGAAGAACAAGCTTTAGGAGAGGCTGTACAAGATTCGTCGGAAAGTTTGTATACAGGAAGCAATACAACAGGCACTTTTTCTACTACCATTGCATTATCAACAAATATATGGTATTAAATGTAAAGTTGCTGCAATCTAGGATCACTTAATCTTGCCAAAGTTGTTCACCAATCACGCGATTACAGTACTTAATTTAATATGAGCACTAATCTCACCTCTATGATCAATAACTATATACAATCGTTATAGATTATGACTATTTCAAAAATATTATCCACCACCAGTGATGGGAATACATAGCACATGCTATACCAAAAAAATGCATGCAGATGCAATATATATTTAGTTTAATACACCTAACCCGTTTTATATAGTTTGAGATACACAGAATTCAGTTATATATTTTTCTTTTCAGATGCTTATTTGCTCACAAATTTGCTTAAATCTCATATTTCTATATTAAATATCTCATATGTATAATGCTTTAAAATACAATTTTATTAAGTACATTATGTAAAAGTTTGGATGATGTATAAAATCTTGATTAGTTTAAATTGAAATATCTTTTATATACACAAATAGTTAAATTTATATTTAGTGTACTAAAAATCTTACGTGAAATTATTTGCTTTTCTTCTGCAGATGATATACCTATTCAAGTTGTAAAGGAAGATTCCAGTGGAGAAGGCAAAGGTAATTTGGTCTCGATCACAGAAGAGCAAGAATCAATGGAACCGAATCGTACTGGTTCGATGCGACAAACAAAGGATCAAAAAGCTTCATCAAAAATGACTAATTTTCCAGTACTTGGAAAAAAACCTAAAGAAAGAGATGGAAAAGTAACAAAGAATCCTCATAATACAATATCCGATAAGGAAAAGAGACTCGGATCACAAAATACATCAAAAGAGAATATCAAAGGAAGTAGTTCAATGTTAAATAGTGAACAATCAGAAGTTGATATAAATATTAATGGCTGTATGAACAGAAAGAAGAATAATAGTGTGGAAAATAATTCATTTGGAACTGAAAGTGTTACTTTAATGGATGGAGAACGACTTGGATTAAGTGGGGATACTGGAGACAACAACATTAATATAGAAACTTCTATCAACTTAAGGGCGCATAACGAATCAGAATCACTGACTTCTTCAATTCAGGTTAGCTCTGTTTGAACAAGATAAAAACAATCTAGAACAAAAAGTCAACAGAGAGAGTAGTGGGCTAAACTAGACATTTTCAACTGTCCTTGTATATAGAAATACCATATTAATAATTTGTATATGCTACTAGAAACAATTTCTTTATTAGTATTAATACAACAATTAATTAAATATTTGTGAGAATATAAGAAATTTAGATAAATACAGTACTACAAATTGTAAAATGCACAAGTTCAAATAGATTTCTTGTTAGAAGAAAACAGCCCACTACTTCATTGATCTCTACAATTAGTTTAAAAATGGCGAAGGGAACAATGAAATTAATATTGTATTTTTCCTTTTTTTTTTTTCCTTTTTTTTTGGGATTACAAATAAAACTTATAAACTCTATCATTATAACATACATATAATTTGTTTTCTATATACATGTTCTATTTGCTTCATGCTTTTTAATGTTTTCTCATTTCTTTACTTAATTTATATGACATATGTTGATTTTTCAATAGTACACTGAAAATCAAACATCTATAGAATAAGTTATTTTAATGTGCAGTAATATTAATTGAAAGCAAAATTTATATTTTAATAAAAAAAATCTGTACTTTTGTGTTGTTCTTTGATAATTAGCAATAGTAAAAAAAAATAAATATTTATGTAAGCAGTATATAATGATTTATACACAAATTATAATTAGAACATTATTGAGAATTAATCACTCAGAATATTATTGCATTTTATATTAATTATTATTGGTTAAGTTATACATTTTTTTCATTAAATATATTAGATAAATTGTTATGAGGTAATTTTTAAGATTCCATTTTTCTAAGGGAAATCAATTTTATTTAAATTATATTTAGTTCAGAATGGATTGTAGTACTTATTAATATGATCATATAATTTAAATTTATTATTTTTTGCTTTCTCTTTTTTTTTAATTGTGCCATTTTTATACATATGTATTAAAGTATCTACTCTTAATAGGAAACTATCATGATAAAATCAAACGTGCTTTTCACTATCAAATGTTAATATTATAATATTCAAAGCAAATTAACATATCATAAGTTATTAATGATTTATTTCTACTTCACTGCTTCTTATTATTTGTTCTTGATTGCTTTAAACTTACTATATTCATTGATTCAAGACAATACGAAGCTAACATAAGATTTAATATTGATTAAATAATTGAACAAACGGATAACAAATGTAACAAAATTTGAGTTTTTCGTATATACATAGCATTACTGCAGTAGAATTCTGTATGATCTTAATTTTTTAGACTATGGTGTATTTTGGCTTTGTAACGTCGTTACTACTGTATTTGTAAAAATGAATAATTTTTATTTCATTACTTATAGTAGTTCTTTTTTTCATCAAAAAAGAGAGAGAGAAAGAGAGAGAGAGAGAGAGAGAGAGAGAGAGAGAGAGAGAGAGAGAGAGAGAGAGAAAGAGAGAGAGAAAAGAAAAGAAAAGAAGAAAAAAGAAAACTAAAGAAATAAGTACTTTAACTCTTTAAGTGTTGTACGTATGTATACAGGAAATGTTTTCATTAAATCCTATAACAGATATAACACTTAAAGGGTTTTAATTTGGGCTTAGAACTTTCGCCCCTATAAGACTGTATGCTGCATTATGTTATTAATAATAATGAAAATGTATTATCATATGAAAATATATTGTTGTTAATGAATTATAGTATATTTACTATGAAATAATTTGACTTATAATCAGAAAAAACAGTTAGATATGAAGTTTTACAGTCGACGAATATTTTTAAAATTCGGAAAAAATAGATAATAAAATATAAATTAAAATAATCAATTATCTGCTTGACTTGACAAGAAGTTGGCAATATTACATGGAAGTTATATTCTGCCCTATGACCACATCCTATCTATTGGTCAAAGGATGTTATATGACCAGATAAGAATTAAAGCGAAAAAAAAAATGAAAAAAAAATGAAAGAATTCCACTTATTATGAATAGCTAATTTTTTGCTGTAAAAATACTTCGAATAAAATACAATGCTAAAGTTATAAAACAAGGTAATATATTCCATTGTCATCATTTATAAAAACTAGAACCGAATTAAATATTTCGTAGTATTTTTTACATAAATAATTTTTCTACTTAATTTATGTAATATATTCTTTCTTTTTTTGCATTTGAAATATGTACAAAATATCCTACATGAAATAAATATACAAAAATGTATGGATATGTACACATGAATAAATGTAGATAAATATATGTAAATATTATTGGAAAAATTGGCAAGCCACTATTTTTTCATTTACTTTTACATGTATTTGAGAAACTACATAATTTTATATTACTAAGAGAAACAAGACAGAAACTATTTCATCTTGTACATGTTAAGAGGACAGTCAAAAGATTTTACCTTATATATTAACTTTAATATATACTAGCAATAAATACTTTAACAACTCATTGTAATGCTTAGGAATTTGGAAACTATAAGATATTCAAGGAAAACTATCGATTATAAATTTGAAAAGATATATATTTCTATGATTCATAAATGTATCTATGTCAAAGCCTAATTAATATTCATAAAGATATCAAATTTACATTATATCACATATATAGTTATATTTTGTTTGGACAAATAAGAAATAATATCTGAGTTTTCCATATCACTGCCATTTGAAATAGTTTAGAAACATTGATCATCCAGTCTTTGTTTTACTTCCTTATTTTGATGTGCTATATGATATTTAATGTTTGCACTACGCTTCATGTAATAATGTTATTTACGACGAAATGAACTAATTTTTTAAGAATTGAGCTGAACTTAAATATCGTAAAGCTGTTGGTGATAACGTATTATTGCAATACAAATTGTGTTAACGGAATCAAGGAAAAATGGTAGAAGCTGTATGTAAAAAACATCCTAAAATTATAATTATACATATAAGATGTTTGTCAAACTTGTATAAACAATCGTTTATGGAGAGAATTAATTCATTTTATAATATATACTCTACAATGATATTACCAAAACAATTCATTTTTCATGAAAGTCTTTAATAATACAAATACTTCTTGTATAATATACTTTCTTGTACTTAAATATATTAAATACATTATATGAAAAAAATGTATTTGCATGTGACAAATAATTTGTACATAATTAATAGTCATGTTGAAAAATCTAGCACTGGATACAGCAATATATATGCACTTATTAAATATTATATATATAAAGTATAGTTAATAACTCTTATTGACATACGAGTACAAACAGAGTTATTGAAGAAAATGATGATTCATATATAAATGTTCACTCATGTTATTATTATATAATTTTCTTTGTTAACAATAATAATACAAGTGTAAATGTTAATATGTATACACAATTGTATATAATATACATAATAACTCACATAATGTTAATGGTATTTAAATTCTATGTAAATAATTTATTCAGAAATATTGTAACGCTTCGCTTAAACTAATTTCTTTCTCCAAGTTTTATCACAAGATAAAATTCACATTATAAAAACTGCGACAGGAGAAGGAAAGAAAGAAAACGAACGAAGAAATCAACACTCAGCTCCCTTATGTTTCTTCATTAGATTATTAGAGGCAATTATTCCCTCTTTTATTATTATTTGTTATATACATGCTTTTTGCTTTGCTTAGTTTAAATTATTGATGACTTCTATTACTGTCTTTCTATTATATTGTTTTTCTTATTCTTTGACATTTTCTAATTTTAGTAATTGCCTGGAATCATTTAACTTTTGTGGAAATTTATTTATTATCTTATTTATTTTATTCTACTATTAAATTAAAGTTATATATTTTAGCGAGCCGTTACAATATATACAAACACACAAAAATATACAATCATTATCTACTCACATATTAACCAATTTCTTTCTTTAGGAATATTATACATATATACACACATATTAGAATTTATGTAATTTTGTTCTTTACTATAATGTAATTTATTTATGAAAATGTTACACTGTTATTTTGTTGTTTAACCACTCTATTAAAACTAAAAATAAAAATTAATAACATAAATTTATATTTTTTTAAAACTCTATTTTCGAATGTTTTAAAAACTATTCTATGTTATTATGTGATTCCTCCCAAGCTCTGTTGAAATATTTTTGTAAATTGATTTCCTGTTACAATACAATGATATGCTTTTTAAAATATTACACATTACAAATAAATAAATTAATTGATTATATTTTCCTGAAATTTATTCGAATTAAGGAAAAAGATGATTATATATACTTACATTTCGAATTTCATTATTATAAAGCTCTTGACAATTTTTAATGAAAGCAGATGTTTCTCCTTCTATTTTTTTAATGAGATCTTTAATTTTATTTTTATCCATGCATGACTCATTATATAACACTTTATTTTCTTCCAATTTCACTACTGCCAACTTTTTATTACTATAAAAAATGTTTATAATTATAAAACATTTCATATAAATATATTGCATTTAATATCTTTAAGTACCTTAATAATTGTGCATGTAATTCACGAACTGTAGTTAATCTTTCTTTGGTTTGGGCGTGAATCTCATCGATCGTAGATCCTTGATGATCTTCTTGCATTTTGTGTTTTTTAATTAATTCAGTAATATCATTTTTCATTGTATCAACTTGCTTTTTGATATTTTCTCCTTGAATATTTGTTTTCCTATAAATCATATAATATAATGGATAAATTCATACATTTATTAATGCAGAATGAAATAAATATGCTCCATAAAACTTAAAGATACAAAACATACTTTAAATGTTCATATATATCCCTTATTTCTGAGAACTTCTCGTATTGTTTCTGTACAAAAGATAATATGTTCTCATATTTTTTAACTAACTCGTTTTTAGCTAAAAATGTGTCTTGCATCTTTTCTCGCTCTTCAATCTTTGCTTTATTCTGTTCTTCTAAATTATACAAACGAGTTTTATATTCTTCCGGAGAGTTCACTACCTCTAATTTTAATTCTGCTATTGTTTTATCAACCTAAAAATTGTATAAACATTTACTTTTTATCAGAATATAATATTGTAAAATTATTTAATCTTGAAGAAATTTATAAGTAATAAAAGTTTAATGATATAAACGGTAATATAAATCCATGATATATACCCTTTGAGCTTCAAGTTTGTGAGCATTATAATCTTCTACTACTTTTTGTCTCTTCTCTTCTATAACAATCATCTCTTCCTGTAGTTCAAGTTTTCTTGTTTCATTGTCTTCAATAAGTGATTGCATTTTTTGAATTTCCATTTCATACTAAAATATTTGTTAAATTTTTAATATTACAAGTATATTTAAAAGTCTCATTTTATAACTTTTATATATACATATAATTTATTTATGTTTATATAAATTTAAAAATAATAATACCTTTTCTTTTAAAGATAATTGCTTGGAAATGTTCATTGCTTTTTCATTTTTTACTGTTAATATATTTCTTTTCCTTTCTTGTAATTCTTCTAACTTTTTAGCTTTGCTATGAATTTCTTTTATAATGTCTTCCATATCCGATTCTTTATTAGTTGCATAGAGTATAAAATTTGCTAAATATCTTGCAAATTTACGTATTCTTTTAGAGCCTACTTATAGAAATTACTTTCAGATGAACGATACAAAATAATAGAAAGATTTTGTTTCAATAATAATTATATTTATAATACTTACCGCAATTAGTAATATCACTTATACAAAAGTCTTTTATAAATATTCGGTCACATATTTGTCTCATTATTACATGTAGATTAATAATGCTTACAATGTCAGTATCTTCTACACACGACATAGCTACTTGCTGCTCAAAAGTGGGCTATAAAAGTAATAATATGAAAAATAAAATATGTATAGAAAAATTAATCCATATATAATATCTTATCTTGATTTTGACTTGATATAATATTTGAACAATGAATTTACCTTGTTAATTGAATTAACATCGATCTTAAACCATGTTAAAAATGTTACGATTAAATTTATAACAAAATCCTCTGTTGGATTTTTGAGATCGTGTATAGTCGATGGAAGATTAGTGTCGAGCAACAGACTTTGAAGTTTTTCCACGTCAGAATCCATAATTTTTTAGATTGATAGATTACAAATAATACATATATTGCTATAAAACATATACGCACGCCATAAATATAAATACTCTGTGCAATTCAAATTTAAACTTTCAATGATACTAACGACTTCAGACTGCTTTGCAAAGTTGATCAAATTCAAATTGTGTTCCTAAGTATGATTTCCACGAACCACGTTTCTATTTCCCTAAATTTCATTCGCAAAAAGGCGTTGATGCCTTTCATCCAATGAGAGTTATATGAGAAGAAATCTAACCAATAGAATGACTTTACAGGAATACAGTAACCAATTATAATTAATTTTATAAAAACTTGAAAATATGAGCGTATCAATAACGTATAATATATAGTAAAAATTGTTAGAATTAAAAATTTTATTAATTTCATGTTTTATACAATAATTGAATTTCTTAAGGAAATTTTTAATTTTTATTATTAATAGTAATGTTTGAAATAATTTGTTTCGACAAATAACCTATATATGTCATGGTCATTAATCGAGCTTTGGTAACCTTCTTATTTCCCTTCAAATATGTACAGTACTGCAGTATTAGATCAGAGCAAGAATTTCTAAATCTCAAAGATACGAAGCATTAGATAATTTAAAAAAAGAATCCAATAAATTCATTCTTTACGTTTACATATGGAAGTTGAGATATTATTATCGAAATTGATACCATTGTACGATTTTATTACACATTGACTGTCAAATCTGGTGGAAACATTTTCGCGTTGCGATTAAATTGACGACATATTTTTTATCTCAACCTTCGAGTATAAATCCAAAGAAAATGGCTGGAATTTGCCGATTAGGCACTTTGCATACTCTAAAAAATGGTATGAATTTGTTAAGATTGCAAAAAATAACATGTCGTGCGATAACTACATCACCAAAAAAGGACGATAGTACTAATATAATTGAATCACCTGAAAAGAAGAAACCTTGGGTTAACTATGGTTTTGATGAAACAAATGAGTTAGATGATCGACGTAAAATGCACGAATTATTTTTCATGGGCATTACAATTGGTATGATATTGACTGGATATGTACTGATGTATAAACCTGATTTGCGAACAATGGCTACTTGGGCACAACGTGAAGCATATTTACAACTTCGGTACAGAGAAGAACATGGCCTTCCACCCATCGATATGAATTTAATAGATCCTGCTAAAATTGTTCTTCCTACCGATGAAGAACTAGGTGATACAGAAATAATTATTTAAAAATATATAGTGCTACTCTGTGTAATATCTATTAATGTAGTTATATCAAATAATGAATATCAACAAACTACAGTTTTTGTTCTATTCAATGATATTTGTAATAGGCTATGTAAAAACATATAATAAAAATTGTTTTTATAAGTTAGATTAGAATTATTATCATAAATTAGAATTATAAGATATCCTTGATATAGATAAAAATATAAATTATTGTTTTAAATCATGTTACATTATATATTTATTAATCAAACTTGCCGATTAATTTTTATCATCAACTGATAAAAGTAACTATAATTTCTAATATGTAAAAATATTGATATTACATGCTTTATCAATTTATGAAAATTGTATTTATTTATAAAGCAACAAGCGGGTGTTTAGACTATTAAAGAGATAGAGATAGAGAGAGAATATATTTTTATAAATAAAAATTTATAGCTATCTTCTGTGTGAAATACTTTTATGTGATTCATTTCTTTAATTTATTTAAACACATTCCTTAAAAATCTCGTTAAGCTAATGTTTATGTACAATATTACATATCTCATATGTATTATGTTGCGACATTTGAGATACATAATAATCATTATCAAAGATATAATCTTTGTCACATCAATGATCTATATTCGCGTACAAAATAGGTAATGCAATGATTCAAAATTGCGTAATATGTTCTATTTTATTTTACCTACATATAGAATATTTTATCAAAGGGCAGAAAAATTGCATTTGAAGCATCAGAAATAACTGTTACTGTGTCGTTACCGATGTGGGTGAAGATGGGGTGGTGGTAGTAGGTACTTGATTTTTATGAAGAACAGAAGAATAGAAAGAAGGATTTTGTGGGAGAGTTGCATTAACAGTAATTGGTGGCATTCCAGGTAATGAAATAGGTGTTGTCACAAGTTGGGATTGAGGCACATTGAAAGGTAATGACGAAGCAGTAGTTTGAACACCCGGTAAATTACAACTCCCCATTGTAACCACATGAGATGTAGTTGTTAATCCTACTGGAATATTTTCTTCCATAGAAAATGATGAAATAGGTGGACTGGTTGGCATACCAGGAATGTTAGGACTATCTTTATAATTGGTAATTTCAGCACCTGAATAATTATAGATATAAATTATTTTCAAGTCTAGTAATATTAAAAATAATATTTACTTACTAGGTGAAGTAGTAATAATTGGTTGATTAGAAGAAAGATCACTTATTGAATTAGTTGTAGTAGCTCCAGCATCAACAGGATTTATTTGTGATAAATTAGGATGCAATGTTGCTTGCGACGTAACTACAGTTTCATTTTTACTAGTATTGTCAATATTTGTAATATAATTTGATGGAATTGAAAATCCAGGTGGTATGTTTGTAACTGTAGCACTCGGGTTTGTTTGCACTTGAGTGTGAGTAGGTGTTACATTACACTGAAAAAGACAAAAAAATATTATACGATCTTTAAAAAATGAAAATCTTTAATAAAATTGATAAAATTAATAAAAGAAATTCTGGAAAAGAGTATTTGATACCATGTACGATGAATTACGTGGTTTGTTTTCTAGAATATTTCTGATAGGTATTCTATGCAAATATCCATATCCAATTCCACATCCTAAACTGCAATAATAAAATATGTATTGATATTTGAATCTTTGTAACGCTTATGCAAATTTCTAATTTTTATCTTCATGATATATAAATTTCTCTTTCAAAGTACCTTCCTTGACCCCCCCATGTATTATTCGGTGTAATAGTAACTTCTCTACAAGAATCATCCTTCATATTGTATACGTATAATTTCAAAGGTCGAGATTCATGAGCCTCTATCAGAGTAAATAAATCTTCGCTTTCGTGTAGAACAGAATCAGCTCCAATAATGTAATCTGTAAAGGGATGTAAACCAGCTAGTTCTGCGGGAGAAGAAGGATGTACTTCCTGAGAACAAAACAGATATTATCTCAATATAAAAGATATTTTATATCATTAAATCAATTTATACTTACAAGTACGTGCCAAACATTTTCATTGGCCCCTTCAAATGAGCAAAACCGTACGCTAACACCAAGGGATCCTTGTCCACCCCATGTCATATTAGGTACAATAACAGTTTGACGTACAGATTGTGTTTTACTACTGTATACAGTAATAATTACTTCTTTATCTACATTAGCTTTAAGAAGATCCTTTAAAATATGATTATCCTGATCCTAATGGAAAAGTAGATGATATTAAAATAAAATTATGAAAAGAAGAGAAAAGTCTATTGAAAGCTCATTTGATATGTTCGTAAAAATTTTGTATATAACGTAAGTTTGAAAAATAATCGTACCAAGCGAGTATTTCCAATGGAGACAATAAAATCGAAAAATGCTTCCAAACCAGCTTTTTGTCCAGGAGAGTCATCCTGAACCTAATGATATTACATATTTTAATTGACAGTAGAGTTGTAAATATTTTTATATATTCACATGTTATTTACTTTGTGTCAACTTAATTCGGTAAAATCAACATCATTTAAAAAAATAAAAAAATCATTTTAAATTAGAAATTTAATCGAATAACGCGTGGAAGGTTAAAAATTTATTTTCAGATTTTATCTTACTCTTAATACGTGATAACCTTCTGTACCACCTCCAGGTATTTCCACGCTATGAGAAGATCCCATTTCTTATAAAAGATTTTCCCAAGTCACTTCGTTTCGAGCGAGAAAAAACATGAAAACAATTATTAGTTGTAATGTTTTCCAATAATACTAAAATAATAAAAATACGTGGCACGAGATCGTAAGAAACTTTATGCTGACGTTAACAACTTATAAACTTCAAAGTAAACGAGACATCTATCGAGATCACTTTTAATTATTTAATGAAAATTTACCTCTCGTAATTTTTATCGTACCGATAGAACAAAGAATTTTTTTGCGTTCTTTATGAACATTATTGCTATCTTCTCGTTAGTCTTCTTATTCTATCATGTGGTTTTATTTAACTATAATTATAATTGGCCACAATTTGGACAGATTTATGCTATAGAATCTTCTGTTTCAATGGATATTAAAGTGTAATGTTTCCTAACCTGTTTTACATCTATTATGGTTTATATTTGAAATTTTTCTATTTCGAAAAAGCTGAGTTCATTAAATTTCAAGATATAATAAAAAATATTTCTTTTTATGGCAATCGAAACAACTGAAAAGTAAACAATATGATTAAATCAGTAATTCTTGAATAAATTTCAATGCGAGAAACAAAATTTTTAAATAGTTCTAACGCTAGGAACTTTCTTGTTAGTGATAATTGGAATCATCGATTTAAATGATCAAGTATTAATCATATAATATCTAGCATTACATTAACATTAGATCGACATCTTTTTAGAAATGATCGATTTGTAAAATGTAACAGAATGAAACATGTTTTGGCGGGAATATTTTACTTATAAATTCGTAAGAAACAATCTGAAGTTTGATATAGAAACTACCCTGACTTGAAATTTCTGTATTCGATATTATTAAATCGATTGTGCGTTCACGGAACGTCAAGATATAAAGCTTGAGAGATTTACAATTCTTAATAATGGTCGCGTAAAGTGCCGGTGCTTTACGTAAAAGTTCGTTTTATCGTTATATGTGGTATTACAACATGGCGTGGATTCCGTTAGAATCAAATCCCGAGGTAATGAATTATTTTATACATCTGACATTTGCATATATAGGAAAAAAAAAACATTAATACTTCTTTTGTTTATTTCAGGTTATGACAAAGGTAAGATAAAAACTTTATCATTTCGTTAAGTTCATTATATGATAATCGTACGTTAGCAGAATTCAAAATAATCATTAAGAAATAATAAATATACATGTCTGTTTGAAAGTAAAATTATTGTGAACTCGAAAGTATTTCTCGCTGATGAAGCTTGAAAGGGCTTAAGAGTCGCTATCTGAAATCATGGTTCAATTATTAGAGAGCAATCGCGTTCCCAAATACATGGATATAACGTAATATTACTATTGAAGAGTACTCTTAAAAATACGAATTAGTTTCGTATTCTGCGAGTAGCCATTGTGAAAGTAGCGACACAAGAGTGAATAACTTCAAAAGAAGAATATTGGAAGATTAGATCTTCGAATTAATAATAATATGTGAAGTAAATTTAATATTGTGGAATATCAAGGATATAAATTATAGAAACAAGAAGTAAATACAAAATATTATGAAAAATTGGCATATATTTCCAATGTTCGATATAAGAGATATATACAATAAAATATATGTAATTTAAGCGATCGAGTAAAGCATAATAAAATATATGAAATTAAATAAATGTATTACTTGCTATTGAAATTACAAATATAATAAGAATAGAAAAAGAAATAATAAGCACTTAAGTAGGAGTGATACTGTATTTTTTGCTTTTTTTTCATCTTATATTATAGTATAGAATAATAAGAACCCTTTAAGAACATTTTATAAGAAGCTTTTCCGTATATGTACTCCTTGTCTTATCTCATGCTTATTTCAAAACAAACTACAGAATAGACAAATATAAACAAATCTCAAATGGACACAATTCTGAGAATTTAGTCTGGTAATAAACTCTCTGCGATCACTCTAGTGCCTATTTGAGAATAAACATTCTCGCAGTTGCTTGGAAATGTATATAAAATTTGAGAGTATTCTCATGAACTATTCTAAGAAACTCTCACATGAACATCTAACATAAGAAAATGTTTCAAAGAGGAAAATATCTCCTTCTTACTAGTTTAAGTTAATCTGTATTTGATAATTTTTACAATTTTCTACGATATTGTTTTATTCACAATCATTTATTGATGTTTTAGTTCTTGCACAAATTGGGTGTTCCTGAACAATGGAACATGATTGATATTTATGGTTTAGAGCCAGATTTATTGGCAGTTGTTCCCAGACCAGTTTTGGCAGTCATTTTGCTTTATCCCGAATCAGTAAAGGTATATGTGCATCTTTAAATTGATAATATTATTTATTATCATATTAATATTATTTATTATTATAATCGCGAATGAGATATACATTAATAATTAATTACATTGATAGACTGAGGTACAAAACAAAGAAGACGAAGAAACTAAATCAAAGGATAATGGAAAGGATAGACCGGATGGCGTTTATCACATGAAACAGATTATTTCCAATGCATGTGGTACAGTCGCATTAATTCATAGCGTGGCAAATAATATGGAAGAGTAAGCACATTAATTTAAAATAGAAACTCGTGTGTTTTACGATAAAGAATATGGATGCAATATTTCACAATTATTTGTTACAGGATAAATCTTAAAGAAGGATTTTTAAAATCTTTCTTGGATGATTCAAAGGATCTTTCTTTTGCCGAACGCGGAGAGCTTTTGGTTAATGCTCAAGGTATCATCGATACGCATAAAGAATCTGCTCAAGAAGGACAAACGGAGGCAAGCTTGCGTTAATACAAAATAAAATCTTAACTATGCCATATTTTAATATTAAATTTAACGCTTGTACAGGCTCCTGAGGAGGACACTCCGGTGTACTATCATTTTGTCGCATTTGTACAAAAGAACGGAACGCTGTACGAATTAGGTGGATTATTTTATTTTTCTTAAAAGTTCAATATTTTGTTAATAACGTTAAATGCCTCGGTTTAAAGACATGACAATTTCTAGATGGTCGTAAACTTGCTCCTGTCGATCACGGACCAACTACACGAGAGACATTATTGGAAGATTCTGTCCGTGTTTGTAAAGAATACATGGCACGTGATCCAAGCGAAATGCGCTTCACCGTTGTCGCTCTTGCTGCCAGTTATTAAAGAACATTTCCTTTTCTAATATTCAAATACATATGTAAACACGCTTGATGCTAATTTATTTTCTATGATAGTTACGTAGTTCGCTTGGGCAATTTATTTGTTATATCTTTATCCTTTTTTTAGGTTTTTACATTGTATGTCCTATAATAATCAAAGAGGAACGAAATACTGATCATATACTGTAGTTATTCATTTTCATCTATCAAATCCTTTAGCTATAGTTACATTTACACATAGATGAGTGTGCGCAAGAATGACTTGATCTTAACGTTGACTATTTGACCTTGTCGAACTTTGCGTAATAACGCTTGTTTGCCAAATTTAATCTTTGAGTTTGTAACTTACTCGAAATTGAAAATAAGTCGCGCAGTCGAATTGCATTTATTCGTAAGCAACGATTACGTTAATATATTATTGTTACGTCATTGTAAATCGATTCGACGAGAAAAGATATATAAGCGATACTTTGCTAAAAAAAAAAGAAAGAAAAATTTTGGTTTATTCAAGATTCGTTTTCTTCAAATCAGTAATGAAATTTGTACCGAAGAACCGTTCGTTGATAGTTTCTACCATTTCAAAAGAATTCGAATAATCTCAAGACATTCCTTCGTTTCCCTTATTACCGGAGACCGTAGAACTTACCGGTCACTGACCAGGTAGAGCAATACGCTTGGCTATTTTAGATTCTGTTCCCAGAGTACGTATGTTGGCAGCCGCCTCTAAATAGTGACTTTAAACATACAAAATAAAATTAATTTTAAATTCTTGGAGATTCGTGTTATTAATTTTTCGTAGAGTTGTTTAAAAATAAAGTTCAATTCATCGACTCGTAATTCAAAGATTTGTTAATACGTGATACGGAAGAAGAAAATATTCTACGCACATTTTGTTACATCGGATCTATACGTCATTAAGATTACAAAAGGGATGTTGTACGACTGAATGCTTCGATAAAATTTTCCATTTGAACAAATCAATCGCGATCTTTTTATTGTCTTTTCGTACGGTGTAAATAAAATATACTTTGGACAAGAAAAGATGTTTCCTCAACGTCGTCAGAATGTTGGATCGTAAGTTTTATTCGAAGGATATCGATAAAATGAAATTGAAATGAAGTTATTTGAATGAAGCATACCATTATTACAGGAATAAAAAATTTGATCGCGATATAAACTCGAGAAGTATCATCTAGCGTGCAAATGATTCTTACGTAGAACGAACGACCTCGTTTCCATTTACGGTCTTCGATCAAGGGAAATGATCGGTCTCCATTGCCAAGATATTTTTTTCTTTTTTTCTCATTGGAAAATGATGTGCTGGCACGCTCGTTGTTTCAACGAAATGTGTCATGATGAAATTCGAAGGGATACAAAGGACGATACGTCACGCCCCATCGTGACAAAGTCCTTAGGGACGCGATTAATGGACTCATTGAAAAAGGATAATCCAGATAAGAATTTATTAACGATGGAAAATTTCCACACAATTCTCTGGTTTTCCTGAATCACGATAATGTTAATTGCGTTGACTCATCGTGCCGAGTATTAAACAAGCGTAGGTCCATTAAACATTTCCTACATTATTTATTTTCAGTTGCAACTTTTGCAACAGATACTCGCTCGATGACGTAATCGATCCTCAAACATCGCACTGTTGCATTTTTATTATTTTCTTTTATTGCGATTAAGGGGATCGGTGGATCGTTGAAATTTAATGAAGATGAGGAATAGAATAACGGTTGGAGCATATATCAAAAAAGAATGAATATTCGTTCGAATCTTTCTCTCTATCTCTTTTTTAAATCGACCAGATGCATTCACGAAAGTAACGCGACTCGACGGTTTTTGTTTTTCAGACGGTCCAAGACGACGAGGATGACGAAAGATTGTTTTTCTCTTCGAGATTGTCTCTCTTTACTCGTTCACGGGTCTGCACATCGACCTGTCTCTACACTCTCGATGATGCCAAGAAATGGAATCGGAAACTCGAGCAGTAGCGAAGGTGCACGAATAGGAAAGTAAGCGGGCCGGAGTTGTGTAGTAGTACTCGGTTCGCATCAGCTGTGCGTTACTACTTTGGTTCAGTCGCACGGAAGCATCCGAACGAGTGGTACGTGTTTAGAAGCAAACGTCGGATAATATCTTGGCGATATCCATGGGTTACCGGTTATTATATCATTCATTGAGAAAATCGTTGGATTGAGTATTAACGAAGGTAAGTCTTTATGCGTTTTTCTCTATTATTTCTTTCAATCGAATCTAATCGTTTTCTTACGTACCAGATTTGTCTCGAAAGCGTACGAAAGAACTTTGATACATTTTGAATTAGTTTGGCATTTCTTCAAGAATCGCGATGTTCATCAAAATTTGGATATCGATAGAATTGGATCTATCGAGTTTGATGAAATAGCGTACAATCTTATTGAACGTCAAAACACAAATGAAGAGATTTACAGATCTAATCTAAGAGATATCTTATTATTTTCATAAATTTTTCTTTCCGTTTGTATTTTTCCTCGTAAGAATGTATCATATCTCGTAAGAAGATTTAAAGATAACGTACACGTGAATTTTAATCAATTTTTTAAAAGACTTCCGTTTCATATTATTTTGCAAGATCTTATCGATAGAATTATTTTATGAATCGAAAGCACATAAATCGCGATTTACGTTCATTCCTTTTAACGAATCGCATAGATAACGTTAACTTCTCCTTTTAATATCACTGCTCTTATTTATTTTTCATAAATTTTTATTTAACTAGTGTACAAGCACCTTGACAATTCGTATTCTGATTGAATCGTTAAACTAATCGATTAAGATCGTATCTCACAATCATTACGATTTTTGTAATCGAGGAAACAACAAGAGAAGTAAAATCGTACGATATCGGAAAACATGAATTTGTTAAGGAAATTTTCTATTTTAGTAGTATTTATCAAGGATAACTACTTCGTTCGAGTATAAATTACGATAATGTTTGCGGTTTAACAGTATGCAGAGTGCCCAACGAACCATGCTAAATAAATGTTCGACAGGAAAAGGAAAATAATTATTATTTTGGGTACGAATATAATTTTTTTTCTTTTTCTTTTGTTTATCTACCAAACACAATATTTCATAATAATTTTGTCATCGTCGAGACGAAAGTCGAAATTGATCGATGATATTGAAATGGCAATAAATTTGAATGAGATGTCGTTAGATCGATCCGGATTAATTTCCTATTCAAGTCGCGTTAAGTTCGAATCGTAAATCTTTCGATAAGTTGCGTCGATCCCTTATTAATAAAGTCTTTTATTTATTCATTTAGATATTCATCGTTGATTTACACAAGTTTGAATTTTACCGCGCAAACAGTAAATGTACAAAGTTATTAATTATCGAAGCCATTAAGTGTCGCTGCAGTTTTTAAAGCCGTTATTTATCGACGAGATCCTTCGTCTCGTTGAATGATATTGCGGTATACGAGATGCCATGACAATAATTTGATGTATCGGATAACGATTTATCGTTTAATTACTCTTAACGAGTACTTGTTATCAAAAGTCCATGTGTGTGTCTTACCTTATTTACTTACGTTAGCGAGATTTCTTTCGCGGAGATTTTTTTCACGGGAAGAGGAAGAGAGAGAAAGAGAGAGAACGAACAAACGAGCGTACGAGTGAGGTATAACCCATTTTTGTTTAAATGATAATAAAACGATAATAAAAAATATTTCATAATATTTCACGAGCAAGTATAAACATTGCGAAAGATACCGAATAGAAGAAATTCCCTAGCCGAATTCGGTGGCTTATTTGATGATATATTGATATCGAATCATTTTGATAATCGCGATAAACATCATTCTTTCGAATCAAAGTTTCTCGATCAAGTATTTCGACTTTGATTACACTTATGTATTATGTCATTTCAAGACTAACTGTAGGAGAGTATGGAAAGTTAAAATCCGATAGGATTGTGGTTTGTGGGGAATAAAAGCAATGGATTGTCCTGGTTCTTGAATTAAAAAAAACTGATTTTATCGTTCTTGAGTAAAACATATCAGCGTTTACGTTTAGATTTTATAATTTATATATATATATATATATATATATATATATATATATATATACATATAGAAAAATGCGGACGAACGCGCGCACGCACGCACACACAAACACTGTGTCCGTCGTGTTCGCTTTACTTTTTGTCTTTATTTATATATTGCTATATCAAAATGTGCAAAGTTGATTCTCATTCATATTTTATCATTTTCGTACGAAAACGATTTCCACGATAAAAGTGAACGCAATTGTAGAAACAAGGTTGCTTCAATACGTACGAACATTCGTTCACTGAATAGCATCAATAAAATCGATTTCCTTGACTTCGTCGACCTCGAGACGAACCTTCGATGCTCATCGTCATCATATTTCCTCGTTCGTGTGTTTGAACAAACACGACAAATGAGAAACGTGAACGACCAGGACGCGTGGTCGGCCGAGCGCCGACCGTACGATTCTATTTTGGCATTGTCGTCGTAAGCTTTTTTGGCTTCGCCAAAGCATGACTCTGAACATGCCTCGTGGAGTAACGGATGAGTGAAAGAGAGAGATGATATATCTCGAGATACGATAACGATTCGCATAGAAATGTCAAGTAAGATTCTTCTTGTGTCTTTGATAGCGGCCATTTGTATTTATCATCGCGTTTTTTTTTCAAATCTAATATTCTTTTCCTTTTTTTATTTTTTTATTACTATTATTTTCTATTGATCACGATAAAAGAAGAAATATTTTTTCTAACAAAATTTACGAGCTTGCCAGATGACATTTTTAGATGTAATAATATCATGTTAACGGATGTGTTTCTCTTATTATTATTGTTCTCTTTATCACGACGTATATTATATCTCTCATATCAAGCGTTCTCCTTCTCATCAAAAATGTGTACGCTTTTTATCTTACTCACTGTCTTTTTGTTTCCTTTTTCTCTTCTTTTTTTTTTTTTAAGAATCCTTATCGAGCACTTTTACCTGTATTTTCTATGTAGATGTATGTCGAAATCTACTCCTACACGCTTTACGTATGCGTAATCGCCGTTCGTTCAATGGCCTCATCGAGACGAGATGATTTCATCCCAGATTAGAATATATACCATCGTCATAATTGAAGCGAAACATAATACGATGAATTTAATTCACATTCAGCCGGTACACTACGTATATATGTATGTGTGCGTGTAATAACCTTGGCGCGTGTGAAAGGACTTGAACTAAACAATTGAAGATCGTTTGCAGACTTTCAATCGAGGAATCTTTTCTATTAATTATCTACTCAATTTTGTAGTCTTTCGTAAAGTATTTTGTAAAGTTTTTTCGTAAAGTCTACATAATTAACAATTCATTTAAGAATTAATGAAAATAATTCATTTCAATATTTCAATATTTGTGCCATTTCTAAGTAATTTACATAGTATTTATATCATAGTGTAAAGTAAAGAATTATAATATTCTTATTGCCGATCCGACCTTATCGTTAAAAGAAAAAAGAAAAAAAAAAGAAAGAAAAGAAAAAGGAATGTGTCCAAAGGTAATAATTTGACGATATAAAACCATAAAAGTTACTTGACAAAAATAACATTATCCCTCTCTTTCTTCTTTGTCCTTCTCCTTGCTACTATTAGTTACAGTTTAGAGTTACATTCGATGCGATTTACTTCAAGCGGGACTATAATACAAAGGAACGGTGTTCGTGAGCGAGTTTACGAGACGAATATGTGAAATATGGCTGGCGTTAGCATTGATTTTTTTTTCTTGCTTTAAAATGCTTTGTTTTAAAACGTTCGGTACAAAAAAGCCTATTGCGTGATTTTTCACAAATTAGCGGATGACTCGTGACATAGAATAGAATTTCGCTTTTCAATGACATTTAAGTGCGCGCGAGTACTGATGTAATTATTCTTTTCCTTGTTACGAAATTGAAAACCTTGTAACGAATGTTCAGTCGTCAGCCGTCGTCACGCTTTAAAATGAAATCTTTATTTTTTAAAGACTAAATATTATTTCAATGGAAAGTTTCACATATTCATTCGATCTATTAAAATAATGAAACTGTGTTTCATTTGAAAGTTTAAAGATAACGTAGAAATAACACTCGCACTCGAACAAGATTGTACATTTTTCGACTTTTTCATATCTCTTTTTCTCCTTTCACCTTCTGTTACATGTTCACGTACACCGATTATATATATATATATATATATATATATATATATATATATATATATATATTACCATCGTATAACGCTGTAGTTAAACAAGGTGGTTTCAATATAACGCGATCTTGAGATTCAGATATATGTATAAGGTGATACTTAAAAAATGCGGTTTCAATATGGTGCGATATTAAAATGTTTAGATTTTTATCTTGGCATATTTCATGGATAACATGTTAACTTACATGTATTACTTGAATTAGGTAAAAATATATTCCTATTTGTCACGTCAATATATCGTTTACGTAATTTAACATAATTCAACAAATAATTTCGAATCTAATCTATTATAGTTTTTTTTCTATTATAACTGAATTTCGCATAATGCGATTTATATAACGCGGCATTTCTATGAACGGAATATCTACGTTGGTACGAGGGTTACTTATATATAAATATAATATTGTGTATGTATGTATATATATCTGGATCCTCTGATAATATTTGATTTATTTTCGTGAAAATGTTCTCGTGTTTTTCCATCTTGATCAATTTTAATAATTGATTGACAAGGTGTAAGATAAGAGATGAAATCATAGCTACTTGATAAAAGTTATACGCGATCTTTCCGATTATAAATGAATAAAATTCTTTCCAAATGAAATGCTTAATCCGCATGTGTCACATGTCGAAAGAACGTTACGAGCTTTTCAATAGAACTCGTGACCGCTCTTTTGCCAAACGAACGAACGAACGATAAATAATAATTCATAACCGGTTTATTATTATATCGATGTTGCCGTCCATGTATTAACGTCATAATATTCTATCTTTGTCTATTCTTTAATTAATGAAATGAAATATTTTCAAGTTTCGCGATTAATTCTCTATATCGTCGTGTAACTTTGAAGATACAAATTTAAATATATATAATACATATATATATATCTGCATATTTTTTAAATCTTATCTCATTTTATCATTATATACTATTATTTGTCAGTTCATATATGAAGTCTTTAATATTTTTTTTTATACGTAATACTTAATATAGTATAATAATGATAATAATAACAATAACAACAAAAATAATTTAATAATTAATTATTATTATTGTTAATGTTATTACTGTTGTTGTTATTGTTGTTGATGTTATTATTATTATTATTATTATTATTATTATTATTATTGTTATTGTTGTTATTTTTGCACACACGTGCGCGCGCACGCGCGCACACACACACATACACACACATACCGTAAGTTCCAAACATGACATTACAATTTTGATTACATTTCTTTGAAAATATAGTATTTTTGAGAAAAATAGTTCAGACAAGTTATTCGATTTCGAGATAGAAAATATGCCATTTATTGTTTTCTATTTAGTGGAAGTTTCAAGGTTATTTTAAGACGGGCATTGTTTTTTTTTGTAAATATTTAGTAATGTAAGTAAGCTATATGTTTCACGATAGCGACATATTTTACGTAAAGGAAAAACTTTCGTCCGAAATATTTTTTCATTCTGAGCTTTGGAAAAAAAAAATTGGAAGTTAAGAGTAATTCTTCATTGGCACGAATTAAATCCGAAAGGAATTTTCCTGTTTACTTTATTTCTATATATGTATTTATTTACTTGTGTATCTATGCTTGCCTATGTATATAATATACGTATACGTATAAATACTTATAGCCGTAACGATAGATAGCATTCGAGACTAACAATGGAATATTACCGAGGAAAAGGCGAAAAGATCTCGAACCGACGACGTCGACAGATGTTCGGTCACGTTTCCGTGAGAAACCGGATCGTGAGTCCTTAGTTGAACTCTGTACGACCCCGATTTGATAAACCATCGTCCGGAGGAAAGTAATCGTACATACATACATACATACATACATATATACATACATACATACATACATATATACATACGTACATATATACATACGTACATATATACATACGTACGTACGTACATACATATATACATATATATAAGTACGTACGTACATACATATATACATATATATAAGTACGTACGTATAACTTTGTTGCATTTCCAGTTCGTCTCGTACCCAGGAGATTTCGTGTTCTTTTTCGAGACCGATATCTCCTTCGAACGGAAAGTTCATCAGAATCGTTCTCGTATCTCTCCTCTTATTCGTTTTTTTTTTTTTTCAATTCGATCAGTGATCTTGAGGGCAACCTTTTTTCGTAGTTTTCTTTCTCTATATCTTTTCCGTTTTTTTCTTTTTCTTCTCCTTTTTTTCTTTTATTTTATACAAATATCCTTAGGAAGAAGAATTTTCAACGATATAATCAGTCAGCGTTTATTAGAGATAGAAAAATAAAAAAAGAAATATAAAAAGAAAAAGAAAAAGAAAAAGGAACAAAAGTTTATGTGTAAGTAGGCATGTATTTTGTTACTACAAATGTATCTGTTTGCTGTAATTTTTTTTTTATTTCTTAAAGGTCAATGCTTCGTTCTTCTGTGAAATCTTCGTTCGCGTATAAAGAGAGTCGACGAAAAACCTGTCGAAATGGATGAAAGATGTCATTTTCTCTTCTTGGCATTGTCTCGCTTTGGTTTCTATTTACATACATACTTATGCATGTATATATATACGCACACATATGCGTACATATGTGGGTGTGTTCATTCATTGAGTCATTGAAGATAATTCCGAAGGCGTTTATAAATCGATACAATCGAAGAAAATAACGTTTTGTTATTATTGATTTGAAAAACATTGTATTATTTATACGTGTAAGAAGTTGGCAAAGAGAAAAGTTTTTTCGTTAAAAGATACGATTAGTTGACTGTCGTTTTGTGAAATATCTGTGATTTTAATCTTCTTTAACGAATTCAAATGTGATTTATGCAATTGCACTTTGAATACTTTCTAATAGATTTTTTTTCTAGGAAAAAAAATTATAATCTAAGATACGTCTTTCGAAATGTATTATCGCTTAGATATAATACATACATACATATATGTATATATACATGGCCGGTTAGATCTTATTCGTTTAATGTAAAATGGAAAATTCTCGAGCTATTTAGATATCGGCGATTAATCAAATTCGTTTTATTTCATTTATCTTAGATGGAATTACACAGCAGTCCGGCCGTAACGTCGTCGAAAAAAAATTCCATTCATGGAGATGAGACAACGTTCAAGGAATCGCTCGGGTATGTAATCATATTTCTTTTATAAGCGATGCTTTGAAAATTAATCGAAACGGTTATTACGTAATGATATTTTGCGAGCGAAATAAGCTATTCAAACGTAATTTGTATCGTTCAAAAGTATGCCTACGTACGACAGAAAGCGCAAGCATTAA
This sequence comes from Vespula pensylvanica, assembly GCF_014466175.1. NCBI lineage: Eukaryota > Metazoa > Arthropoda > Insecta > Hymenoptera > Vespidae > Vespula > Vespula pensylvanica. Next base: position 4,740,475 of record NC_057698.1, on the reverse strand, counting down.
AAGGTTCTTTATTGTTACTCGTGATATCAAGAGTACAATAGTAATATAGTTATAATACTTGGTAAATAAGTCACATGTGGTTGTGTGAATATGTGGATATGCGTGTGTTTATCGTTAAACATAGTAGATAAAAACTATTTATGAAAAATTCAGAATCCAATTGACGATAATATACATTTTTTTTTAAGTGCAAAGATAGGCACTTAAAAATCTTTATTTCTTAAGTAAGTTTTATCTTAATTAGCCTCAATTGTACGATTTTTTAATCTTCTTTAATCGAAACTTTATTTTTTATTTAAGGAAGAACAAATTATATATCTAATATCTGGACGTTAATCAATGTTGTTTTAGAGAGACTTAATATTTATTTTTCTTATTTTTTCTTCCTTTCTTTTTTTCATTCAGTTATATAATCGTCTCAATTCTGCGATCGTTGAGACATAAAAAATAATGGATATAAAGCAGGTTTGAGTAACAATTGAATCATTCAGTTTCTTTCTATGAATTTATCGTTCTTTAATTAGTTAATTATTAATGCAAGAAAAATAAAATAAAAAGAAAATATTTCGAGGACAATTTGTAAAGTTCGCAGTCTCAATTGTAGATGGTGATAATGTATACATTTTTATTGACACAATTTTTAAAGTGACATTTATTTTATACATAATAATTTATTTGTCGTTTGGTTTGTTGAAAAAATTGTTAGTTTAAGGAGAATTATATCGGTGCTTGCGGTAAGGTGGATAACGTCAAGTATCATGATGTAAATAAGTTGTCATTCAAAAAGATTTAACGTCGATAAAGATTTTTAATGATGTGCAAAATGCATCGGGTGATAGTGCCTACCATGTACGATAGTAAAGAACTGGGTAACCGAATTAAAACATCGTTGTAACGGCTTGCAAAGCGACTTGGAAAATTGTAAGAAAACTGCAACGACGGTAGAACATTATGAAACAAATATTGCACAATATTGCTCTACGGAATCGTCGATTAAAAATGTCTGAAATCGCTAAAGATGTGACTATCTCAGACAAATGAACATATCGTATCCTAATTAAAGAATTGAATATGAAAAGGATGTCACGGTTGTTAAGAAAGGATCGAACAATCAAACGCAAATTTTTCAAAACTATTTGGCTGGTTTTACGAAGAATATCATTGCTTTTGTTTGTCAATTTGTGAGGACCACACTTGAGACTTGGATTCATCGTTACTCTTTAGGAATAAAACAACTATCAAAGCGATAGAGACGCGCCGATTCTCCGTTTCCCAAAAGGACAAAATCGATTTCATTCTTTGGAAAAATTATGATTTTAATTTTTTTAAATACTAAAGATATATTGCTGATTAACCACCTTTCCGAAGGTATTACGATTATTGGAAAATATTATTATAATTTTTTAGGTCGATTAAGTCATTCGTGGAGAAAGATCAAGTTTATTAAGAAAAAAAAAGCATTTTTCATTAGGATAATATACATTTCCATATAAACTTTATGATTATAGGAAAAATTGTTGATTTAAAGTTTGATTTGCTTTCTCATCTCGTTTCTTTTTCATAATTAGTTCCCTCAGATTTTCATCTATTTGCAAAATTGCGTTGTCTATTTTTAAGATTAAAATTTATTTTAAACGAAAAAATTTCAAAGTAAAATTTTAATTAAAAAATTTTTTGGTGATCGACGAAGACACTGAATTTTCGTTAGACAATGAACCGATAATTATCATAAATAATTCTTTTGAAGTGTTTCAAAAAACAAATTTTCGAGATGGCATGAAAGCACAGAAGTATCGCCAAATGGATGCATTGAAATTGAGGGAGATTATGTTGAAAGATAAAAGAAATTTAGTATTTTCAATATATTTTCATTCTTAAGACGCGAATTTTTAAAATTCTCTTCATATATATACTTAAATAAGTACATAGATGTATGTATACCGCGACGGTATATGGGTCGAAGGAGGTTTACCTTGAAGAGCGAAATAAAATTCTTACAGAGTGTTTCATTTTGGATCGAACACTTTCACTTGTTAGTTCAAACGCGATTGGCTTTATGCCTTAAAGGCTGAAGGCCATTGTTTATCTTCTTGATCGATAGTTAATTATTACGGGTACGATGCGTGAAACAAAGAAGAAATATTTTCTACATTTTCTATGTTTTGTTCATAATTAATATAATCGATAATGTTATTTTGAAAATTCATTATAATGTTACCCGATTGATCTTTCATTTTAATAACGTACGAATCATTTTCAACGTTCATGGCATATATTTTATCTAGCAATGGCGGTACTTATGGAGCATTCCAATCAAAGGATCCAATCTTATCGATGGAAAAGGGAGGAGAAATGAAAGCTGGAGTCGACGAGCATGGAATGACCGTAGATCATCCAACTTCGTGAGTATTATTCAAATTATCGTTTAACGTTTCAAAATCGATATGCAATTAGCTAATTTTCCATACACTCGTATATACATGCAAACCCCGTCGATTATAAGAAATTTTCGAAGTATATTGATTGGCTCAATATTCAGGTTATTTTTGTATATTCTAAGTTTTATATTAGCATGTGTCTAATTTCTTTCTTTTATCATTTTTTCTATTTATTTTTTTTTATAAATTTAATTAAGCACTTTTAGAGAGAGGGAGAGGGAGAGAGAGAGATAATAGAAATAATCGTAAGATACTGAATGAGTCAGAGAGTTTAACGATTATTTGTTCCTATTTTCTCGTGATATTTTATTTAATATGCAAAGGTAGAATGACTGAAAAAGTAGTGCGTATCTGTCGATGAGTCGACTCGATAGTAATGAAAAAGAGAAATTCGATGGCATGGCGAGAAAAAAAACGTTCTGTTTAGATGAATTATTATACATTCAGCGCAAAAGCCCACTTACTGATCGTGGGCTCAGAATACGTAGACACGTTCAACCGGATGGGATTGGTTTAATTCTTTAGTTACTTGGCTATTATTTTACCTCGCTTCTACGTGAATTATTCATGAATGTCGCATGCTCAAGCTTATTTCCTTAATTCACGAACCCGTGCAACTGATTGACTTTAATTTCAACATGTCGCACGTAATCTTTTAAGCCACTTAATTCGATCCGCATGTACTTATGTACATATTACACGTAATTAACAAGAGAGTAGTATTATAGGCGAATTCATTACAATCAATGTCGTTGGTACATACGCCGAACAAACAGAAATGTTCGTTTTTGTTTCCTTTCTTTATTTTTTTTTTCTTTTTTCTTTCCTTTTCTTTCTATGTATCTTCGCATCCGAATTGTCAGTCAATTGAATTACATTCAAATTTAAATTGAACTTAAATAGGATTAAAGGTCATTTAACACAAAGTAGAAGTAATCATGTTTTGTAAGTACTTCCAGTTTACTCCTTCATCATTTTAAATACTTCCTTTGAGTGTTCTTTATGTAGGTACTTTGTGAACGATCGTTAAATACGTAATTACTTACGTATGATTTCGTAAATATCGGTCTTTGCTTGAGTCGAAAATCGAAAAATCTTTCTGTCGAAGAGAACAAATTGAACGAATAACGTAGTTCCTTGTTTATCGTTTCACGTTTAAATCACGTGCAATTTGCTCAATTAAAACACGGTTACAGCTCTAATGCGCTAAAATATCTTAATAGCGTTGAATCTTAATTCGTTCTTAAACATTCAAGTGTATCGCAAAGTAACTTTTATCTTTATACCTGGATCATCGCCTTAGCTTTATTTCTGATATGAAAATTATCAATTTATAAATGACATTTGTTTCTTGCTATCACATTCTTTTTTTATATTGTTGTTAATCGAAGGTAAATGCAATCGCTTCGTGATCCAAACAATCGCTAGGTATTATGCAACAAATGCAATTTCTGGTACATAGGTATTCTATATACACATACACACACAAACAAACACAAACACACAAACACATATTTATCGCAAAGTATTATTAAAATTCTATGACTTTTTTTCAAATGTTTCACAACATCGTTAACAACATTCATTTTCTGTAATGTTGGTAATTTCTTAGAAATAAAGACAGATACATTTTTAACTAGCGATCTTTGTATCGATAACTGTTTACGTAAGTCCTATTTGTCTCTTTCTCTTTCTTTCTCTTGCCATTAACTAGTCTTTGCGTGCATAGATGTCACGAGGTCTGGATTTAAACTACGCTGCGACGAGCAAAAGCAAGACCGAAATAAATAATTTGGCATAAGCGCTCATCGGTTCGCGTAATACCTACATTTAACTTATCGTTCGGTGCGCCATTATTTCAAAGTATATTGAACTGATGTTTTTTCTTTTTTTCTCCTTGAGCGGAAACATATGTTTTAAAGAGATATATGATTTGTTATATTTATTGGAGTTCTTTTTTAGTTAATATCTGACGTCAGAAATGATTCGTAAAGATTGTCGCAAAAACGTTGTGAAATTTGTGGAACGATTTCGATATTACCGAGTTAGTATTGTATCGATCATCACGTAAAATTAGGTGAAGCTTTGATACTTTTAGGATCTTAGCAAGAAACGAATGCGTCCAAACTCGGTCGGCCGATTTCATTCCTCGACGATTTTAAATTAGCTCGCGCTATAGTCCACGCGAATGCTTCGGAAAATTTGCACCGAGGTTTTGTACCATGGTCTCTCATCGTGATTTCGACTCGACTCGACTCGACTCGACTCGACTCGGTAAATACGACGTTCATTGTAGGATCTATCTATTAATCACGAGAGAAAAAGATGCTACATATAGTAATTAAACGCAGTACTTCCTTGCGGCTGATATTTCATTTATTTTTTTTAGCTTTTATGATTAACGATTCATTAATTGTTATTTAAATTGAGGAAATTCGCTTGTACATTATAGTCGTATATATCTAAAAAAAGGAAAGAAGAAAAAAGAAAAGGAGATTAGAGAAACACGATTATTTTTAATCATTGAAATAGTCAACTGTCGCACTATCGTAATTACTAAGATTATTGTTAGAACTAAAAAATAAATTGAATCGTCGCAGGTATATTGAGACCATGATGCACCTGTTCAAGGGTAACGTCGGTTCCGGTATTTTCGCATTAGGCGACGCCTTTAAACATGCCGGGTTGTTACTGGCACCACCCTTAACCATCTTCCTCGGAATTATTTGCGTTCACGCTCAACACATTCTCGTACGTATGATCGAAGCATTAAGTTAGATGGTAAGAAATATATACATACATACACATAATAGCGATTCATTTTTTTAGGTACAATGTAACGAAGAGGTAAAACGTCGTATAGGTGACTCGAGTATCCAGCCTGGTTTTGCTGGTACCGTTGAATTGTGTTTTGCTACGGGACCATTAGCGCTTCGAAAATATTCAGTTTTCATGAGGTAAGAGAGCAGAAAAATACTATCGGTCATTCTCTTTTCTTTTTCTTGTTTGTTTTCTTTTTTTTCTTTTTTTATACATATACCGCATTCTCACGATCCCTCTTATTCGTTTGTATTTATTTTCTCCCATATCCCTTCGATGCCATTCAAGCATTTTACCCATTATTTTACATCGTACACTTGCATCGATTTGTTACAGAAAAATGGTTAATTTATTTTTATGCGTAACGCAACTCGGATTCTGCTGCGTGTATTTCGTTTTTATTTCGACGAATATGCAACAGGTAAGGAGAACACACACACACACACACACACGCACACATGTAGATAGAAATGATTGAGACAATTAATAAGAGATTCGTCGAATAATGAGATTTTTGATCGGTTGAATGTTCATTAAACGTAGCAATGAAGTTATTAATAATTATAATAACGATTACGATAAAATCGACAGGTGTTAAGCGCCCACAACGTTAAAATGAGCGTCCATCAACACATGGCGATCGTCTTGATACCCATCATACTCAGCACGTGGATAAGAAATCTGAAATATTTGGTACCTGTAACTTCGATCGCAAATTTTTTAGTAATGGCTGGCTATATAGCGACGGTCTATATTATGAGTCACGACATACCGGCGATTTCTGAGAGGCGGTACGTTGCCGATTGGCACGAGTTACCCCTCTTCTTCGGTACCGTTATATATTCTTTTGAGGGCATCACTTTGGTAAGTAAGATTTTCGAAGAAGACGATTTTTATATTTACTTGTGGTACCTATCTATTCTTGTGTAGAAGAAAAAAAGAAAAAATACCGAATACTTAATCTAAATCATATCGCATCGTATTTGTCCAGGTGTTGCCGTTGAAAAACGAGATGAAGAAGCCAAGCAACTTCAACAAACCATTCGGTGTATTGAACGTAGGTATGGTCATCGTGGGTGCCATGTTCGTAGTAATGGGTTTCTTGTCCTATTTAAAGTACGGTGACGATGTTCGAGGCTCGGTCACTCTGAATCTCGAATTAACGGAGGTGTAAGTATCGCGTCATCTTTTTAATTATAATTTAGTTATCCACGCGAAATATTTTTGTCAAGACCATTACAAACTTTTCTTAAATAGATAAGTTATACGAAATCTTTTTATATTATTATATCATATTCCTATATTATTATCTTTTTATGTTAATGTAATAACAAGAGTATTGAATTTCTTTTATTACCGTAATAGTCTCAGAACTCAAGAACAATTTATAAGATTTCACGTGACTGAATCCATATATATACAGAGTGGGGCACTTAAATGGGAACACTTAAATATCTCCGTTATTTATGTTTTTTATGGAAAAAATCCTCAGGATAAAGTTGTATTTTTTGAGAGTTATCTTAAGGGGATATTCTCAATAAAAAAGTATTAGGGTACAATGTCAAAAAATGATTAGTTTGTGACGTATTTTGAAAAAAAGTCTGATTTATGGAATTGTAACAAGCCATATATATTTTCCGTTGCTTGAAAATAGAAAAAATATATTAGAGAAAGAAGATGAATAATTCAAGATGGACTACATATTCACGATTATATTTTTTTCTCAAGTATACATGAAGATTAATTTTTTCCGGGTGAATGTGCACGTGTATAATTGATTAATGAATCATTAGATTAATGAATCATGTTTTCAAAAGAGTTCGTAAACTAATTATTTTTCGATATTGTATTGTAATATTCTTTTTTTTTTATTCAGAAGAGTACGAGGAATCAATCGGTGCAAAAAAATTGTACAATTCTGTTTAAAAAAATTTCGATGACCTTGAAATCTCGTAAAAATATGACATTGAGAAAAAATCTTTCTACCTTAAAATTAATCTTTCAAATAGTCTAACTTTGTCTTAAAGATATTTTTTACAAAAAGCATAAATAACGGAGATATTTAGGTGTTTCAATGTAAATGCTCCAAATGTTGCAATTAATAAGAAAATTTCAATGGTACCATTATCATCATTTGTTATCATCGAAAATGGGAAATACTGTTCGATAAAAATGTCATGATTAAATGATAGCTGCAATTGCATCGTTTGTGCATGCCATTACCTGCACCTTGCATCGAGTACAAATAGATTGCGAAATGAACATTGTAAATGATTCGATAGACTGACGCAAAAGCTCTACATTTTTCGATTTCTTTTAACGTACGTTTTTTATTGTTGCATATGAAGAGTGGACGGGAAAAAGATCTACTCGCAGGCAAGGTTTATACCAATTATTCTCTGATAGATGTGCAGTGTTTTTACATTTTCCTTTTTCTGTTTTTTTTTTGTTCTAATGATTGATTTAATAAGAAGTGTTTGAAAAATTAACAATTAATATAAGATAACAATTAATTTATAGTGTATAGTCGTTAATTTTTTTCTTTTTTTCTTTTTTCTTTGTAATTTTTCTCTGCATGACGTTGGAGTGACGATTGAAATGATATTTTGCTATGGATCTTCTGATTACTGTCTTCTTTCTTCTCTTCTTTTCTTTTCTTTTTTTTTTTTGATCCCAGGAGTTTTGCGCCGAACGATGAAAGAACAAACTTGTTTTCTTCTCAGTGTAACGAAAATCTATTTTTACAGCTTGCCTCAGTGCATCAAGCTGGCTATCTCGTTGAGTATATTACTGACCTATGCTCTGCAATTCTACGTACCTATCGCTATTATATGGCCCGGAATCGTCGAACAATTCGGTCCCTTTAAATGGCCAGTAATCTCAGAAATCGTCTTCCGATCTGCTTTGTGTTTTCTTACGTGTGAGTATCTTATTCGATAGTGTATATCGTATATATTGTGACCACGCATCGCGTACGATATTCTTTTCAGTTTATTATCCCCTTACTTTCCAATTTTTGTCATATTTTAATGTTAAAATTCTTTTGCAATAAGGGAATTAAGAAAAATGCAATAAGAAAAATTTAAAGAAAATTATTAAGAGAAAAATAATTGTTGCAGTTGTTTTGGCAGAGGCTATACCAGAGCTGGGTCTCTTCATTTCTTTGGTCGGTGCAGTGAGTAGCACGGCACTGGCCCTTCTCTTTCCACCCATCATCGAGTTGGTAGTATGTTGGCAAAATACCAACTTAAGTCCCTTTATGGTTATTAAGGACGTGACGATCGTGCTGATCGGTTTACTGGGTTTCGCTACGGGAACCTACGAGAGCATCACAGCGATCATCAAAGCATTCGATAAATAATCATTCAACATTGTACAAAGTCACATTTGTTGTTTACATTTTTATTATATTATTTTAAAAATAGACGCGCGCGCGAGGTTAACGGACCATGACATCCACGCAGGACACGAGTAGATGTAATGGACGGCGACGCTTGTCACGATACAGAATCATCATCATCATCATCATCATCATCATCATCATCATCATCATCATCATCATCATCATCATCATTATCATGATTATTATTATTATTATTATTATTATTATTATTATTATTATTATATTTATATATATATCTATAAATATGTATTATAGTTATAGTAGTAACTATTTTACGTTGGAAGGATGGCCAATGACGATTGCACAGAGTTTTTACGTATTGAATGCACATTTTCTCTTTACCCGTTTTAATTCCGAATCAATTTGGATAATATTTTAATATCGATATAATTAATAAATGAATGTAAATGATTATTTTTGGAAATCCATCGAAAGAATAACGAAAGGTTGGTCCATCCAGCGTTATGCGCAACTATCGTAGGTCTATCAAAGTTTAGTCCGTTTATGTTGCTTGTGATATTGAAAACGATGCGAAAGCGGAGTTTCAATCGTAGATCGATTAAACATACATAGATATATAGGTAATATTTAAGGAAGAGAAAAAAAACAAAAAGAAGAAACCGACTGTTTTTGCAATTATCGTGATATACATAGTTAGTTTACATTGCCCGTCCTAAGGACTCTACCCTCCCGCGATTAATTATTAATTCTATGTACATACATATACATATACATATACATATACATATACATATACATATACATATACATATACATATACATATACATATCGATATCGTATCTGGTCCAGGAAGATCGGATCTGTATTAATAGTATTGCGTACGATAAGCGAAGAAATTTCTATGTTAGGTCATAAAAAAGGAACGCCTCTTTGCAAACGTTTAAAGTACAACTTTATATCAATTCTAATTATATGCCATTGCATAACGATCGGTTTACAGTCCTTTACATTTTTTTTATTATAGATTTGACACGTGTTTGAAAAGTGACTATTAACATTTTTTATCAATTAAAGTCTGACAAAAGTCAAATGACATTGCCAATCTTTCATTATACAATGGCTAAGAATTATATCCTTTATTCCACGTATGAAGAACGATAAAGTGTACTTTTACCTTTTTCTTTTCTTTTTTTCTTCTTTTTTTTTTTTAAATTATTGCAAAATTATTAAATCCATTTTCCGAAGGATTCTTATGACACACGAGATAAGTCAAAGGATTCGATTGCTGCCACCTTTCGTGTGCAACTTAAAAGTGCATTGGGTCGATTCAAAGAATATATTTATAAGTAGAAGAAAAAATCAAATGAAACGAAACAAAACGAAACAAAATGAAACAAAATGAAACAAAACAAAGAGCAAGAAAAGAGACCGACCATTCTTTTCCTTTACGTAGGTTACAAAATAAAATTATAATGTTAATCTTTTTATATAGCAAATTTGTAAGACATTAACGTGATGCGAAAAACAAAAAATAGGACACTTAAAAATTAGGGAAATACGTATGAAAATTCTTATTTGTCTTTTTCTATATATATATATACACATATATATATTTATATATTTATGTACCGATATATATATATATATATATATGAATATCATTATTTATATATATATATATATACAAATATAATTATATATTTATGTATATACAAATTATAACAGCTAAAGAATTTTCATTTCTATGTACAATTAATTTTCTCTCTTTTTCTTTCTCTCTTCTTTCACTTTTTCTTTTTCTTTTCTTTCTCTTTCTCTTTCTCTTTCTCTTTCTCTTTCTCTTTTTTTCTTTCTCTCTTTCTCTTTCTTTCTCTTTCTCTTTTCTATTATAATCTAGCTGGATAAGTCTTCCTAGAGATTCTAATCGCAATATCTTTTGACGAAACTTTACAGTTGTAATTATATATTTGTTGTGATACTTTATATCGGCGCAGTATTATAGTCGGCAAAAAAAGATGAAAACAAAGAATTTAGCATGGAAAAATACTCTCTACTGATAAGTATTTTTTTTTACATACGCCGGAGTACAAATTCTCTCAGGGAAACGCGTGTGTGTATATATATAAATATATATGCAATGTATGTACACATATCTTTTCCTATATACGTAATCGTAGGAAGATGTAATAGATTTGAAAGTACACCGATTTCTCTTTCTTCGTTTTTTTTTTTCCTTTTGAGATCTTATAAAGATAATAACATAAAGATTGTACAGTAATGTAAAAAAATTTCTTCTTTCGAAAGTCAATGATTGTAAAAAAAAAAAAAAGAAGAAAAGAATTCAATCGTCAATTGAAGATCGTCAAACTTTAGTACGGATTTGTTTCTTCGATATCGTCATGTTTACGTCAAAGATACGATAGCATAGATTATAATTATACAACATATGACAATAATTGTATACGCGAAAGATGTTTTGTATTGGAGACGAGGTATCTTTCAAGATGATTAAAACAAAATATTTTTATCGTAAACCACAAATGTTCCTTGATTAATCAGGTTAATTAATCAGATAAACAAGAAGAATGTTTACCAATTATCCGTCGTTCTTCCGGTTATCGAAATGTTGGACGCGTTTATGTCGAGAAAACACAATCTCTCTTCGGATGAATTTTGTCTGGTATTATTCATGAAAGAGACAATCGATGAGAAAAATTGCAAATCCTATTCTAACTCGTTGAAATATCTCGTCGAGGATGTTAAAGAAATTCAGGTATAATATCGATTATCGTTGTTAACAATAAATATGTATTTATTGAAAAGAATTGTTACGTTTTAATGTTAATTTTATTTGGATATGTTTCAAGGTACCCTCAGAGTCGTTACATTACGAGATCGCAGAATTATTCATGACCATAGTTCGATTTGAATTTCCTTTGAGAATTGCATGCGAGGATTTTATAAAGCAAAAACCGTCTTACAAAAGAAACCATGACTTATGCGAAATAATGGGTACGTGTAGTAGATGTGATTTCTGACATTACGCCTTTACGAATAGCTTATTACAAGTCTATACAATTATTTTCTGGTATAATTATTATTTTCATCGATTGTCTTTAAATCAGAATGACTTATATAAGCGTCTAACGTAGAATAACGAGTAAGTATACGTTTCAGTGATTACATACGTCCTAATCTTTCAAATATCTTCCTTGGCCATTAAAAATACCATGGATTTCTTCGTTCATTTTAATATCGACAGAATATTGAATCTCTTATCTTACTTGATTCGCAAAAAAACAATGGATTTGTTTTACACGAAGAGTTGCGACGTATTCGAAAAAAGTTTCGTCCAAGAAAAGATATATGAACCTTATTTGTTCGCTTTGCCAGGTTTGAAGGTCCGATTAAATTTGAAATATGATTAGAATTAATAAGTATATGGGATGATTCATACAAATCTGACAAGTTATATCTTTTTCTTATATGTGTTTCGTCGTTGCATTATTCATTTCTCTTTCTTTTTTAATGAAAATCTTCCTTTTTTTTCTATACGTCAAATCCTCGTCAATTAATGTCAACAAAGTATTGGAGTAATGTGGTCGAAAGTATAAGTAGTTCGCGAGGTATTTTGATAAAATATCATTATTGAAGGAGATACTCGAATGCTTCATTGTAACGCTATGTAAATAACTGTTCCTTATATCGCGTTATTTTTTATGATATTCTACTACAAACCCGATTAAATTTACAATATGTATGTATAACCAACAAGATGATGCTCCAGCACGCAATTCAATTCAACATTCATCGTTACAAAACTCCTTACACGTATGTATGTATGAATATTACAGTACACGTTGCTCGCTTGTTCGACTCGAACTCTAGATTTTTTTTTCTTTGGTTATTTGAAAAGAAAAAAAAAAAACAAGATATACTGATATTCTTCAAATACCGCAAAAGACGTAAAAAAAAACGAATAAGAGAAAATTGAGAAACAATTGCGAAGTTATGAAAACGATTAAAAGATATTGTATAAAATGTTTAGAATCTAATAAGAAAGGCGTTTGAGCATCTTTTTTAACAAAAATGTTTTTTCAAAATACTTCACGAGCAAATCATTTTTCAGTCACGACACATTTTTACGTTAAATTACGTGTGAATTTGATGTATGCAAAAAAGAAAAAAAGAAAAAAAGAAAAAATGTTTTCATTAAAAGAAATAATGTTATTGCAACGTGTACATGCGTTATCGCACCTGCAAAAAATATATGATCGTGAATATGTCGTCTATTTTAAACCATTCGTCTTTTTTCCCTTTAACATTTTTGTCTAACTTCAACAAACAAAAAAAGAAGAACAAGATAAAGCTTGGTAAAGCTACGTGAATCACCGTGTAGATCACTAAGAGTATCTACAATACAATCTATATATGTATAAAAGATCCGATAACGACGCTACTCATCTTATTAGGCTTTACGAATTTATTTGAGAGAAGAAAAGCATCGTATGATGGCGATACCGAAGAAAAAAACAACGAAGCCAATTTTTATGAAAGTTCTAAATCATGTGAAAAGAACAACGAAGTGTCCACCATCGACGCCAGAAGTAATTTTATATTAAAATGAATGTTTTTTCTATTTTTTAATCATCATTTGTTAATCGAAAGATCCCTCCTCTACCCAGAATAGAATCTTACGGTGAGAAAATCACCTCGGAAGATACCAAACTCGATTTACTTTTCATCGTCTATAGAAGAGAGGTTGAACATTCTACGGGAAGCTAACAAATATCAAGCTTTACATTTGTTAAGAGAAGCGAATAAAAATGCGCCGGCATGTTCGAAGAAACGTGAAATTAAGTTAATCGAGGTAGAACAAAAAATCGAGAAACATGATATTTGTCCAAGGAAACGCCTACCAATCTTTAAAGTAATTATCGATCTTTTTCTTACGATCTAAGGAATAATATTAAAATAGAAAAGAAAAAAAAATGAAAAGGAAAAAAGAATAATAAAATACGAGTACGACTAAATTTACACACGATATGTTTAATTTTTATAGCCTGTCGAAATTAAGCAAAATGCAACTTCGATTCTTCGAGAATGTGCGCGAATAGCCAACGAAGAATTAAAGGAAGTATCAAAGTTAGTTGAGAAAATTGACTTTTTAAAAAAAAAAAGCAAAAAAATGGTTAGCATCAACGGTCACGATTCGGTTTATTAACGTTACATTCATTCATGAAAAAACTCAAACTATTTCGTCTTTGAATGTATTGCGTTACCATTGCTAGAAACACGCTAATATCACGTTGCGTGAAATCGTATGCTACCGCATTACGTTTGATATGATGTTTGATATGATTACAATGATGTCATGGTTAGTATCGCGTTATTTGTATCACGTTAAAACATTAATAAATGTTGTGTAATATCTATATCAGTTCCTGGTAATAATAAATTGTTAAATTTCAAGAAATAATTTTTCCAATTGGGAGGAAGATATAAAAGATCTTATAGCATATTTCTGATTCAAAATAAAATGCATAGATAGATTTAGGAGTACACGAAATAAATATAAACAAAAGAACAATTAAAGAGAATTTAGCAAAAGAATTATAAGAACACTCTAGGTGATATCATATGTATTTCAGAATGACCAAGGATCAATTTGAATGTTTGCATGGTCTAACTGAAAATGATATAAAAAAGAAAAATGATATTAAAACGATATAAAAATAATAAATATAAAAGAAATGTGAAAATGAAAAAAGAGGAAAAAGAAACAAAAGTATATGCAACCTTCTGTTGGATCTTTTGATTCATGCAATTTGGTAATTTTTATATTAAATAAAATTGCATGTTTTGTTAAAAATGTTGTTAAAACGATCCGAAGAAATAACTCGATAAGAGTAATTTGAGTTTCTGTTCGTATAGACATTGAAGAAATTTAGCCAATTTAGCTATTTCTCGAAATATCATTTGTGCTATCTTTGGATATTATTCTTTTTTAAAAAAACAAAAAAAAAAGAAAAAAGAAAGAAAAAAAAAACTGAAACGAAGAATTAAAATCTTCAATAAAACCAAAACTTCTATCGATTACAAATACTTTTTTCAAGATAAACATATTGCTATCTACTATTAAGATACAATCAGGTTGTAATCTCAAGTATCACGATAGAGAAACACTTCATTCGCGTATCAGTATCTCTTTAACAAAGAAGATTCCCTACCTTGTGACCTGTGCATTGTACAACTGACAATTGAATATATTCTGCATTACAAAAAATATTCCTCTCAGACGCAATATTTCAGTAAGGCACATCTTTAAGAATATGCAATCTTCTGTTGGATCTTTCGATTCATGCAATTTGGTGATTTTTATATTAAATAAAATTACATGTTCTGTTAAAAATTTTATGTTAAAGGATAATTTGAAAAAAACATAGAATCTATAAAAAGGCTAATACACTATCTAAACTACATCAAACTATATCGTGAGTTTAGCCTGTTATGTTGCTAATATAATCCATATAATTGGTTGATATGACATTAAACACTAGAGTTAAAAATAAAAGATAGGAATTGTATGTCCATTTAAAAAACAATTTTTACCATTTTTGAATTCGCGCAATAACACAATTTTGGAATGACGTGAAATCGTGAAATTTTGTTTTTATACTTGACAATACGTCATGCTTAATAACGTGAACAACGTGACATGGTTTATAACTTTTTTTTAACAAATTTAAAACAAACGGAAATCATTTCACACTCTAAGAATGTCACTTGAAATCACGTACTAGTATGTGATTTCACGTGACATGACATTAATACGTTTCTACTTTTACGTTACTACATATATATGTCATGTGTCACGCATAGTATCGGCATAGGTTCCTAATACATTAATATTGATTTCATTAATTATTCAAATTTTTTATAATAATTCTTATTGAATTTCATCTGATGTGAGATTAATGTCTTTATCTTTATGTTACTATGGATAGTGTCAGCATATAACGCTTATTAATAATGATTTGATTCATTAATATTGATTTCATTAATTACTCATATTCTTTATAACAATTCTTATCGAATATCACGTGACGTGATAGTAATATATTTTTACTTTTACGTTACCACGCATATTGTCACCGTACGATGTTCATAATATAGTAATATTGATTTTATGAATTACTCTAATTCTTTATGACAATTCAATAGAATACAAAAGTTGGTCGAAGGCAACTTGGATCCGAAATCAATAGAGAAATTAAACGAGGAGAGGAGACAACGTGAGAGAGAGGAGGAAATAAACAAAATCGAAGAGAAGCATTTGATAGCGTTGCTAACACGAGAAGGTGCTTATTTGGCAAAGAAATCTCTTTTAAATGAGAACAAAACTTACGCTCAGAATGTTCGAGAGGAGGTATATTTTGTCCAAAAAAAAAAAAAAAAAAACAGACACATACACAGACACACACATACACAGACATATGCACAAGTGAGACGTAAGGAAAAAAAATTAAATTAAATGAAAAACTGTCTTATGTCGCAGAAAAAGGAGTTATATCATAAATTAGAAAAATTGAGGACAGAACATAAGAGAGAAATGTTGGAGAATGTTGAAAAATGTCGGGAGCTCGAACAAGCTTCTAAAGATGCTTACGATTCTATGATCGACGAGAAACGTCAAAAAGGTATTCGTATTGTTTCATTTTTATCTGAAAGGATTTAAATCATTTGTGATAATTGATATCAGCTGCCGAGGTATCTGAAAAATCGCGACAATTGAAAATATTACTGGCTAAGCAAAGGGAGGAAGAAATACAAAGGAAAGGTCAATTAATTAAAGAAATTAAGGCTATTCAATCATTAAGATTGGCTACTAGGAACAAGGAATTTGATCCTACGGAAACAAGTGGTTTAGGATTGTTATGCGAGATGTCATTAACCGAGGTAATTTATCGATTTATCAGAAGTTCTCTATCAAAATGTTCATTACTAAATAATATACGCATTTTCGTTTAGTTGAAGGAACGACTAGTTTGGGTGAAAATGAAATTGAATGAGGAGTTGGAGAAACGTCAATTTGTCATTCAACGAGAACGAGAAAGGCAAAAGAATATAGTCAAATATAGTAAAATCGCGCTGGATGAATATAAAAGCACCAAGTTAGATATTAATAATAAAAAAATTTCATTCGATTGTACAAATATATTATTCATTTTGATAAGTTTTATTTGAATTGACGACGGTAACGATCACTCGAAATATTGATTGTGTTTTCAAATTTCCATTCATTTTTTTTTTTTTTGAATAGATTATTTTCGATTGACCGTCATATAATACTTATCTATGCTCATCCAGATTTTTCGTTATTCATTTCTTAAGATATTATACTTGCATACAACCGTGCCGTGAACGTTTTGTGTCCTAGCATTTATTACGAATGTTAATAATGCATTGATATTTTTATCGAGATCGTAACTGAGAATATATCGGAGATAAGACTGTGTGAAGTTAGATTTTATACAAGTGTATAAACTTATATAACATAATGTCAATTGAAGATTTAACTATAAGAAAAGAAAGAAGAGAAAGAAGAACTGCATAAACAAGATAATAAAGGACGATTTATTTTAGATATATTCTTTATGAAGAAACAAGTAAAGAAAAAAGAGGATTTAATATTTACAAGCGATTAATAGATCATGAACGAGAATTTTATGAATATTTCAGTATGACACGGTACAGATAATATACGTAATTATTTACATTTTTATCTTTTCATTTTATATATTTTTTAAAATACATATGTGCATAAATTTGTAACTTTTCGTATGTTATACCGGAGTCAGTATAGTTACCGTTCAATTGAGGTGAGTTAAGGAGACAAATAAAAAATCTTCGACGAAATATTATTTTTGAAGATAACGACAGCAATTAAAACATGCATTTTATTTTATAATATTTTGTCCAAAACATTTACATGTTATATATTATGTGTAGTTTATTCGTTTCACGTAAGTTTAATAATGTATTAGTGAATAATAATAAATTTACTTATTTCATGATTTACATATTGACTTAGGTATATGAATTATTTAAATTAAATGAAGATATATTCCTATTTGTAATGTCAATGCGTTGTTTATATAAGTAATGAAAAAAAAAAATGAAAAAGAATTTAAAACAGCTTTTTTAGAAATTTGGTACCTAACTCCCGTTTTTGTATTATATTTAAGCCTCATGTAATGCGGTTTATATAACGCATATAGCATTTCTACAGAATGAAATATTTATATGAGGTTTATCTGTATTTTTATATTTTATAGTTTATACAGGTTCGTGTTGTGGCCGTGATCAAATCGAGAAAAAGGAAAAATATTGGTAGCTAACATATGTGATCGGGGAATGTCCAGGTCACGGATCGATGATGAACACAGCACGGACGATATATAAATTGTTACATATAGAACTACGGTAACCAATTCGAATCTGGTGTACAATTGGGACACGAAACGACAATGACACAGTTGTATATATGCAAATAGACTTTAAATGGATCTTAAATAGACGAATTTATACGTTTATGTTTCAAATCAAAAATGCTATTTTTCAAAAAACGACGACATAAGCAATTCTATTAATTTCCTCTATTCCATTATTTTTAGAAAATCTGATACGCGTAAGCGCGGAAATGAAAAAGCATTGAACGTTACTTCCATTTCTCCTCAAGTATTGAAACTGCAAAAAAAATTGGAAGAAAGGAGAGCATTGAGGACGAAAATATAAAGAAATAAAAGAAAAATAAAATACAAGACTACGTTCGATCCAAGAATTATAGATGACGTAACTAATAAATAAATGTCGTGTAGTATGATTTAACAACCTGTGCTTATCTTGCTTGTCACGAAGGAAGATTATATCATAATTGCGTTGAAAAACGTTCTTGAAACATCCAATAAAAGGTTACTAGGTTATGAAATTTGTGCGTGTTCGTCATTCGAATTATAATCCATTGAGTGAGACGAGCCAGGAGAGACGTAAATAAAACAGTTGCGTGTTAAGCGTGTGATAGATAAGTACACGGAATATTAACAATCATCTGACGAACGATAATTAGTCAATTGTCGAATTTAAGAGAGAATTTACGTAGGTCATTGTTAAAACTTACTTCGACTTCCCCCCTAAAAAACTCTTAAGATAGCCATTTACTTGATAGATAAAATCGTAGCAAGTTGCTCTCGAAAATATTTCTGCGTTTGAAGTAATTATCTGTGGGCATAGTTCAACTACATACTTGAAAGTATGATTTAATTACATCTGGAAGCGATTGCACTGTAACATTTTCTCAAATGGAAACAAAAGGCAGCTGTTCATTTGCTGATAGTAAAACTATTGCGAGTTGCTTTCGAGAGTATTTCTTGTTAATAGACAGTGCGTTTGAGAGTAATTGACTTAGAGCATGAATCAATTACATATCTAATTGTGATTGCACTGTAGCATTTTCTTAAATGGAAACAAAAGAATATTACTATAAAAGAGTTCTCTCGATTAACATGAATCAGTTTCGTATATTGAAAATAACTATTGTGAGAGTAACAACATGGAAACGTCTACAAGAAAAGAACGCAGGAAATATGAGATCTTTGAATTAATAATAATATATGAAATATAGATGCGGATACACTGGCAAGTAACTTGCGGAATTTCTTGCAAGAGTAATTTGCGCGAGTGTGTACATTCCTCTGCAAATATTGATGCGACTCATTCTCTGTAGTAATTCGTGAGAGTGATTATATACAGCGCAAAATGCTGTTAGAAGGAAATCATAAATTTAATACTGTTTAAAATGTCAGTTCAACGGATTGCCGTTGCACATATATAGCAGTTGTTTAAAAAAATAAAAAATAGAAAAGTCTGGTTGAGAAGATATGAGTTCGGTGTTTATGAAACCTTATTTCCTAAATCGAGAATGGAGGATCTTACACAATTCAATTTTTTATATACGATTTTAACTGATTTTGGGTATCTTTTAGAACTTTTAGGAACTATAATAATGAAAAAAGACACGAAAATGCGTCATGATATTTCGGTTACTTACGGTTATTAAATTCATTAGAAAGACCTTTTAAGGAATTCTATTTTTTTTATTTTATTATAGTAATCCTTGCTTTTTATGTTTCAAAATTATGCGAAATTACTCAGAATATCTCTTTTTTCGCCCAATATTACCGTTATTTTTAGCGTACGAAATCAAATGTTTCGGATGCTATTGAAAATTTGTTTGAAACAAAGAAAGCAAAAGTTTATACTGAACATTGTTTTGCTATTTGAAAGCAGTTACTGAAGTCAGTTCAACTCGTCACCCATTATCTCACATGTGTTTAAACAATCCAGGGGAGTCGTTCTCGGAAAAATGTCACAAGTTATTTGCTAGCGGGTATTCGTACCTCGAGAATAGTATTTTCGTAGTAGCATAAAAATACCTACAAAGAAAAAAATAGAAAATATCAAAGCTTCGAATTAATAATAATATATGAAATATATATTTTGTATATATATATATATATATATATATATATATATATATATACATTTCAGTAATAACAATATGTGAAATATATTCAATATTGAACGTAAGAATCTAGACGTTATGTCACGCTTATCTCAGAATAAACAGCAGAAGAGACGAAGGTAGTAGAAGGGCATAAACAAATCTCCAAGAAACGCTGTCCTGATTGTCCTGTCTGATAGTAAGTTCTAAACGAGTATGTTAGTGGCTATGTGAAAGTAAAACATTCTTGAAGTTGTTTTCAAACGGATAAAAAATTTGTGAAGTATTCTCGTAAATAACTAACGCAAGAAATTCTCAAGTAAACTTGCCTTTAGGATTTGCTTCGATTTTCTGCCCAAAAACTGTTAAGTCTGTTGTTTATCTAGTAGTAAAACTATCGCGAGTTACTCTCGAGAATATCTCTTGCCAGTGGATATTATCTGTTAGTGAACTCGAGAGAGATTATCTGAGAGCATGGTTCAACCACATATTTGATAACAATTGCATTGTGGGATTCTCTCAAAGAAGGAAAACAAAAGAATGTTACTATCAAAGGTTTCTCTTAGAAATATATATCAGTTTCGTATTCTGAGAATAGCTATTGTGAGAGCAGCAATGATGGGATAAAATATATTACAAGTAAATTCGAATCTAATTAAATAGTTTCGAATGTTTTATAAATATATACTTGAAACAATGAAAGTAATAATTTCAAATAGACTCGAACTATTAGTAATTATTTAGAGAAGCGTAACTTTCAAATATATTTGAACTTTGGTCAAGTAGATTCGAACCTTTTTTATGAATACTTTCGATCCGAATAATGAGACGATCATTACCGTAGCCTATAACCTGCAATAGTCGTTTAATTATAAACTAACTTCTCAGTTCTCAACAATCGAAACCGAAATACGTTGAAAATTAAAACCCTGATAATTTTCAACGGTTCAATCAATTATCTGTATCTTACTAATACTTAAAATTCGTACTACTTGTGAAATGTTCGAATCTTCCTAACAATTTACTGATACGTTTTCAAAAACGCAGGTAATCATTCTAGAGTTCGAAAACCAACTTATATAAAATGATTACGTTGCATTCATTGAAACTTTATTGTTAGAGTAGCAATTGAAACTCATTAAATGAAATTTGGTTATTGAAATGGATTTTGGGATTCGTTAGTACATATTGAACTTGATTCCATCCTTAGAGAGTAACAGGACGAAAATATGTTTACAAAAAAACGAAGAAAATGTATCATAGTTTCGAAATAATAAAAATATACGAAATAAATTCAATATTGAACGGAAGAATGGAGACGTCATCTCATAACAATTATATGAAAGCAAACAGTAGAATAGACGAACGATTATAGATGAATCTCGAATGGACAAGGTTCTGAGCGTTACATCTGATAGTAGACTCTGAAGGAACATGTTAGTAAGTTACTATTTAAGAATAAACATTTTCGAAGTTCTTGTCAAATGGATACAAAATTTGAGAATATTCTTGAGAATAATTATTAGCGTGAGAAATTCTCAAGTAGATGGCTATCCTTACGACATTTGAAGGTTGCAATTACGTTTTTAAAATTCTATCCTGCAAGATATTTTCAATGTTACGTATGCATACAATTGGAATGGTGAAAATTCGACATATTATTTTTGAATATATAAATATGTAGTATTCGCAATTGGGAACGCATACGTTTTCACGTTGCATTGATTTACGTATGGCAACGTCGGAAAAAAGTACATACTTTCATAAATAAAACATACTTTCTATAAGTAAAAAGTACATACTATCGATCAGGATTATTATATGACATACATTCATTGAAAAAGTACAGTATTATATCTAATTGTTACTTTATATTAATTGATAGAATTAATAAAATCGAAGGGAAAAAATTTTTTCTTTCGTAAAATTTATATGATTTTTTTAATAATATACACATACACGTATGTATATATATATATATATATATATATATATATATATATATATATTAGAGTCTTTACATTTTAAATTATTTTTACATTACAAAAAGAAATGATTATTACAAGAATTAATAATTTTATTTTATATTTTAATAAATGTTCCATAGTATATTTCTATTTGATATTACACTTGATGGATGTGTTTATATATTTATCGTTACGTGTAATATTTTTATAATATTTAAAGTAATTATATCTACAAAAATTAAAAATTTTTTTTATGTCATATATCTTTTATTTGTATTAATAATTTGTAAGAATAAAACAAATATTTTGTTTAAAATATGACGTATACTCTAATTATTATCTTACTCATATTTGCTGATATAAAAAATAAAATGAAGGTAAATAAAATTAAATTGTATAACACCAAATAAATGCCGATACATAATTTGTATGTATTTTTAATTAATATACAATACTGTTAGAGATAAACGTATATCCATATTTTTTAAAGCTACCATAATTGGTACGTTTATTAAAATTTCTTCTAAAGATATTTTTGAAAAAGCTGTATGTTTGTCTTTAATATACGTTCATTTTCGCTCTTTACTATCTTTTTTCAATCGTTATTGTTGAAATGTATTTATATGAATCATTCATCGAATCGTACAAGAAAAATAACGTGCACTTGCAATTGTCAAGAATACTATTTTATCAATTTTTCATTACAATCATTTGCAAATTGTAGTTTCACCAATAATTTCACGTGAAGATCTCTTGATTCAATCACGTCGCCATTACGTGCGTTTGTTTACGTCTTCTGACTCATGTAGTTGAACGGACTACATTAGTTTAATAGTTTTAAGGTCCATTCACACATTTCAGTACAATTTTTGTTCCGTTTTCGTTCTGATCGGAATTTCGGTCATAGTGATTTTAATAATTATTTTATATAATTTTAATGTATTCACTTACTTACGGGTTCGCATATTTCTGTTAAATTTCAGTTTGATCATTATCCGGTCATATTTTTTCTGTATTCGAGATCGTTCGAGATCGTCGTTAACAATGATTTTTGACGAAATTGCAATAATGTTTTTTGTTTATGAACAAAGGAGATTTTCACATTTTGAAATGTTACTTTTATCAAATGGCAAATAATATTTGTATGCATGAAGCTGATAGTGATAAGAAAAAGTGAAGATATAAGAAACGATAGAAGATTTGCTCTTTCTCTCTTTCTCTCTCTTTTCTTTATATCGTAACATGAACATTAAAATTCGATTTGTTATTTAAAAAAAGTTTTTTTAACGGGGATCTTGAAAGATCTGGGATATAGAAAATATGATCAGTGAATGAATACCAAATTGAAATCGCATTGAAAATTGCAAATTACAAATTGAAGAGTACATTTAAACTACATATAATAATATTAAAGTTACTGTACTCGAGCGATTGAAACGGAGACTGAATTGGAATCTACTAACTGATCTTCTTTAACTTGCAATTTGTTGTCTATGGACACAGAAGATTTTCGATGGTTTCGTCGATTGTTTACTTTAATGATTGGTTACTTTTCTTGATTTCTATAGAATAAGATCTCTATAATCTGATTAATAATAGATATATTGAATTGATATGTCCGAATAGAAGAAATGAACCGAAAACTGCAATTGTGACTTAAGTGACGGAACTAAACCGAGACAGAACTAAAATGTATGAATCGACCTTTAACGTAGACGTTGTCTCGTATAATGAGAGTCAACAGAATTCAATTTTATCTTCCCACGGACTCTGACAGAATGAAAGAATCATAAAAAAAAATAAATAGAAGAAGAAATAAAAATTAGATATCAAACTCCTAAGACAAGCAAATCTTAAATAAAATCTTTGATCTTTGTGAAAGAGAATTTAACAAAATAATGTCTTCTTGATAAAAAAGTTTCTTAGAAGGTGATTTGCAAATTTATATAAAAACTGTTGATCATAGTTATTCTATTAAATCATAATGGATATCGCGCAATTAAAGGATAATATAGCCTGGATACATGTGAATAATAAATATATCGCTGAAATAATAATTATATCGGCAGATAATATTTTTGAATGATTCTAGAAACTTCGAGATTGAATGAATGTTGTTATTAGAACTATTATAATAATTATTATAGTTTCAGTACAAGAATAGCAATCAACTGTTAGAACGAATGAAGACTTAAAAAGAGTCGTAGTTAATTTTCACGTGATGTGAAGTTTACGTTGTAAACTAGTGGAAGGGGATAGAAAATAGAAGAATAGTCCAGTCACTCTTGTACCTACTATAAGAGGAAGGACAACGTGATTATTTCTACAGTCGTCATTCACATCACGTAGAATATTGTTCTGATCGTTTTATTTTGAAGCGTCGAGATCATTTCAACGAAAGAGATAGAAAGATACGGTAGTATAATATAGTAAATTCATCACTGGAAAGAAGTGTACAATCATGGTCGCCGATAAATCAATAACCGTAAGCGTTCGACTGTTCCGTTTTTCTGTGCATTTGATTAATTTTTAGTTTCTAAGTGATCCCAAATTTTCAGTAAGATTGTTGATCGTTAATAAATATGTTCAGTTCAAGTGAATGAAAGTGTAACGTTTAAATTTTTAAGTAAACTATAGTGTCCTTTATCAATCATTTCAATTGATTATTTCAGAATGCTTTTGATTTCATTATAAAAGATAATATATTGAAAGGAAAAGATGAACCTTTATCCACGGAATATACGAATGTTGGAAAATTACTATTGGATAGAATGAAGGCTAGACCCGACTTTGTCGGCCAGGTGAGAATTTTAATGGACGCGTAGATATAATAATATGTCATTATATTATTTTTTTCCTACGAGTTTATCGGCTACATAACGTGTAATACAAAACGGATGCAGTATATTATAAGCATTCATTAGAGATCTATCGTTGTATCCATGATTAGATAATTTGAATAATTTATAAGAAGATAATTTAAAGTATTATCACAAGTATCAAAACGATAGAAAATATGATCTACATACGTATGTACTTCCGTCTATTCTATGAAGATTTAGAAAATATTTCTTCCGCCATTTTTTTCTTTTTCGTCATCTAGACATACAACATTAATATGAAAATTCATATGTTTAATTTTTTGTATACAACTTATTAACGGCATTTATTTCTGAAAATATTGATCGATCGTTTATATAAATCGAAACAGATGGACATCATCACGGAAGAGACATACACTTTTGCCGAAATGTTTGATCGGACTGTAAAATGTGCGCTATGGTTACGTCAA
>NC_057698.1:4713046-4714930 GCF_014466175.1 Vespula pensylvanica | reverse complement strand
CTTTTGCCGAAATGTTTGATCGGACTGTAAAATGTGCGCTATGGTTACGTCAACAAGGAATAAAAAATAATGATGTAGTTGCCGTATGCGCTCCCAATATTATGGATAGTTTTGCACCATTCTTCGCTATTTTCTGCGTGGGAGCAACCTTTACTCCTTGGAACTCTGCAATGGATATACGTGAGTCTTCTTTAATTTTCAATCCAAGCGAATTTCGTCTTAATATGATCACTTTCAGGTGAGGCACGTTACTTTATGAAATTATCCGGTGCAAAAATTGTCTTTGCGGACGAAAATTCGGTAAATACGATACTGGAAGCGGCGAAACTCGATAATAACAATATCAAGGTCGTCGTCTTTGGTAAGATCTCCAATGTTTTGCCCTTTTCGAAAGTACTCGAAGGTCATAGCAAGTCCGACGTGGAGAATTTTGAATGTGCGCAAATCGATAACATTCACGATACAGCAGCACTTTTGTATTCATCCGGTACAACTGGTCTTCCTAAAGGAGTTACAATCTCGCATTTCGCTCTTTTGTGTAATTTAGTCATAAATGTCAATTGGGGTATTGAAGGAATTCCACTCTGGCTGTCATCATACTTTTGGATCAGTGGAGTTTTATTAACCTTGAAATGTACGGTTAATTATTGTAAGAGATTACTTTATCCTAAATTCGAAGAGGAGACGACGTGTAAAATCATAGAAAAGTATAAGGTAACATCAAATGATATAATGTAATATAAAATTATGAATGGAAATAATTGATATCGTGAGATGGACGATATTTCATACGTAGCTAATGGTATCAATTAGAAATCGCCTAATTAAGTAAGTAACATTTTGGGCTTTTTATGATATGCAATCTATTTGTACGAAACTGCAATACAGAGAAATCTATTTACAGGCGTTTGTAAGTTTCCTTATCGAACCGAAGAATAATAATATGTTATTTATTTCCATACGCACATAGAGACACTATATTTGATATTTATAGAAAAATTTTAAACGAAATGACGAATCATTGTTTTTACAGGTTACATGGGTGTTTTTGTCTCCTAGCATGATAAATAGAATATTGAAGGCGGGGTATTTTAAGAAGTACGACGTATCCAGTATTACAAAAGTATATGTTGGCGGAGCTATATTTACTGCAAAAAGTCAAATTCAGCTCCAAGAATGCTTGCCACATGCCGATGTCATACAAATGTACGGTAAGGCGAAGACAATACGTGCGATCATTTGTTACGTCTGTTACAACTTGCAAACGAAGTCTGTTAATAGAATCATTTATAAATTCTTAGGAATGACCGAACTTTGTGGCGTTATAACAGCTCAAAAACCAAATCACAAAGCAGGTACCGTTGGAACGGTAACAAGTAACGCACAACTCAAGATCATCGATTTAAAAACAGGAAACGCATTGGGTCCAGACCAGGCAGGTGAACTTTTAACAAAATCGATAATGATGACGAAGGGTTATTACAATAATCCACAGGCAACCAAGGATACGATCGATGCTGATGGTAAAGGAATGAAGAAAAAAAAGATAGAGATAATCTATTAAAGAAACTTTTTTAATCGAATTATTACTCTTAACGACAGGATGGTTGCATACCGGTGATATCGCCTATTACGACGAGAACGGTGAACTTTTTATACTGGATAGACTGAAGGAAACTATGAAGTACAGAGGTTTTCAAATCTCGCCGTCCGAAATTGAGAATCTTTTGCAATCTCATCCGGATGTTATCGAGGTTGCTGTTGTTGGTGTTCCTCATCTTGAGGACGATGAACATCCCATCGCTTTTATTATCAAAGTTCCTGGTTCGAAGGTACGATTTTATAGAAAAATTTGTGATTAAAACCTCACGAGAATTTAGTTAT
>NC_057698.1:4705884-4712946 GCF_014466175.1 Vespula pensylvanica | reverse complement strand
GGTACGATTTTATAGAAAAATTTGTGATTAAAACCTCACGAGAATTTAGTTATTTATTACATTCTATCCAACGTTCAGGTATCCGAAGGAGAGCTTCGAGAATTGGTGGAAAAAAATATGACGGATAGTTATCATCTCCGCGGCGGTATTAAATTTTTGGATAAAATGCCGCACACACCTTCTGGAAAAATTAGCAGGAAAGATCTTAAAGTAATGGCTAAAAATTACCAGACCAAATGATCGTTTTCCCTGAAATGTTTTTTTTTTAATAGGAGGTTAGAAATTTTCAATTTATGATAAATGGATTCTTGTAAGATATGGTAAGAGAGAATAATATGTATAGAAAATATTTATAATAATAGAGAATGTTATTATTATAATAGAGAATAATATGTATAGAAAATTTCATTATACATATCTCGATAACGGTGTTTCATCGAAGGCCAAACCTTTTAATAGTTCCCTTGTTTGTGAAGTCCGTGTGTCATAGACATAGATATAGATACTTGTTTTATAGTAAGATCAAATATGTTCTATTGTCAACCGATCACCGGACAGAGGAATTCTATTCACATAAAAGAACCATCGGAAATGGTTGTAATATGAGGAATTATGATATTCCATTTTCAAGTCTAAAGTACTTTGACTTGAATGTGTTTCATGTAGACACTGGGCATGTGTAATCTGTTCCAGATGTAATAAAGACTGTTACGTGCGTGATTTGTATTCGTAAAATCTATAAGTCATTGGTTTGATTAGACTCATATGTAAACTATATAATCATATTGACTGCATATAAACACATCGTAGTGTATTCAAATTTATGTTTAGTCTGATATTTTTTTTTGTATTTGTCTTTGTACATATTTATATTGTCTGTTTTCATAATTTACGTATTGTTTTAGAACGTATTTAATTCCATTCTCATTTTCTCAAATCTTAACTTTCGAATATTTTTAATATTTTTGCTATATTTTACGATTTTTTTAATTTTTCAGTTTGTTACTTTGGAAACATAAAAGCAAAAGATTACATAAAGACATGCGTATTCGATTGTTGTGTATCCTCGTATCGTATTACAGTTGCATATCGATGTGGATAGATAAAGGACAGATAGTATTCTCCGTATTTATAAGGATATGCGATATCCTTATAAATAATCAACGATAATAAGTAATGATGATAATATATAACAGTAAAATGATACGAGAATATGCAACAAATGGATATGCATTTAAAAACTAGTAACACATAAGTTATTACTACTATAGCGATCTACTTATACAGTAGCATTGCCTCGATAGCAATCAAATAATAGTTGAAAACAAAGTTTTGAGAAGATGTATTATGGCATCTTGGGTAGGGTCCATTTGTTAGCTCTATTTGTTGTCGGTAACCTACTCATTAGATCTTCTTCACGGTACGACCTTATTCATTAGACCGCAACACAGAACTTCCTACCAATCCATTTTTATCTCAACATTATGGATAATAAGAGAGAATATATATGAGTTTTGAAGTCTGGTTTCATGCCGTCTAAGATAGAGTCCGCTTGATGCCTTACTTGATGACGAATCCTTGAACAAACTTGGAAAGAACATACTCGTTAGTTATTCAGAGAAGCCATCTAATACAAAAATGCTAAACCATGAAAATTTGTTTGATTTAACCGATAAAAAAGATCTTTACATATTACCATCCTTTTTTTTTCAATATTACGGGACTTTATCATTTTTCGCTCGAAGCGTGTGTGATTTCATTGACAGGTATAAATAAAATATGAACTATAAGTGGACAAGCTGAGACCATTGTCCTCACCATACATTTATCGTATCAATGTATAAGCTTGTTTGGTTATACCTCTCACAGGCGTACATAACAATTGGTTTACGTGGTTAGAGTAGTTGTGTTAGTAGGGTGTGAACTTAACTTTTTAATCTTTCATATTTCTATCATTTTTGATGGTCGCAATGACCCGTGCTAGATATGACATCAGCACGTATTTGTTTTACAACAAATGCATAGAAAATAATAAATATAATTGATACATATTATACTTAGTATATAAATTTTTATAAAAAACAAGATTCCTGTCAAAAGTAATTAGTGAATTCTTATATATTATATTATTTTAATATAAATTAAAACATGAGTTTATTTCCACTATCTATGGGTGTTTCTTTTTACATGATTTTCCATGCTACTCTATATTACTTCAAATATTACTGCTACTACTATTAATAATAATAATAATAATATAATATAATATATTATAAATGTAATATAATATTATAATAATAACAATAAAAAAATGTACTTAAACATTATATAGATTTTATATTATAATAAATAAAAACAATGATGGCATGTTATTCGTTGTTAATGGTGGCTCGAAAAATTACGGGATCAATAATTTCAGGCAAAAGGTACTCATGATAAATATAAATATGTCCTTCTATTTCTTCTTATCATTGTTCTTATTACTACATTATTATATTATATATTATTATTATTATAGTAATAGTAGTTTTAATAGTAATAATGTAAAGTACATTATTCTCACAAAAATGTAAATCATAAAAAGAATAGTGCTGAAAACAAATTGCGTAGATAATATGGAAACGAACTCGTGTTTTGATATTTATAAGAATAATATATAATATATAAGTATATATTCACTAATTATTATTTTTGGAAAAATAATTGATGAATTTATATATTTTATATGCATTTGCCATTAAACAAAACTGATATTATGTCTTATCAGAACAGATCACCGTATAACTTACGTCAATCATTAGTGGAGGAAATAAATATGAGATATTATGAGAAATAAATATGAGAATAAATGAGAGATTGAATTGTAACATCTTACTAAACTGTTAAATAAGAAAAAAAAATATATTAGTTAATTATATTCATTTTTATCTATATAATAAAAAGAATCATCGAAACCATTCAGCCTTGAGAATTTACGATAACTGAATTACGAATTTAGATACTTATTAATGCGCTACACACTGCTTATAGAATTTTTATTTCTATTTAATAAAATATAAAAGGAACTACAAATTATTCCAAAATTTAACAATATTTTAGAAACTTAGATCCATTGATTGAACATATATTTATTTAATTTTGCCATAGAATTATCTGTCTAAAATTTCTGAATGATTATCATAGCTTTTTCGTGTGAATATTGTGAAACGCATTTTTTTTCATTTGGGATGATTCAGAAGATCTAAGCATCATCGATGTATTCATACAAACAAGCAGGAAATCATCTATTTCACGGAAACAAAACATATACTATTTGAGAATGCATATAAAAATCATTAGTGAGATACAAGCTTTTTTTCTTTTGCCACAGATTTTAAGAGGCGTCATTATACAAAATTTTTTCTTCGCGAAAAATGTCAGAAACAGCCTTTACACGAACAATGAAAACAAGCATAATTTTTGACCAATTTGGATGAAGATTTCATTTTAAAGACAAAGGTTCAATATAGGATCACGCTTTTTTGACTTTTTGAAAAAGCATTATATTTGTATATAAACTATTGTGCAAAAAATACCATTTTTTTTTAAATAAAGCTTTTTTAAAAATTCGAAATCAGAATCATAAATTAAAAACTTTGTTTTTGAAATGAGATTTTGTTTATCAAAATCGGTTAAGAATTACGTCTGTTCTCATCGTTGGAGTAAATCATTATAAAACTAGAAGCGACGAACAGCCAAGGGAACGTGGCTTAAATCCGGCTTATGTAAACAAGTGATCACTTATCTAGCTATTTTTAGAACACATTTTTTCAAGTAGACGTAAACATAAGAGATCAAGTGTAGTTAAAACCGGAACGTAAAAACTTGATTTACATATGTCGCCAGCGAGGAGACCCCGCTTCTTCCGTAAAAATCTAAAAGAATTAATCAAGATCTAAGAAGAGAGAGAAAATTAGAAATAATAACATTTAGTTACCAATGATGCAAATTGCTTCTTCTAAATCCTTATAGGATCTTTATAAAAACTGTTACTTCGGCAGGAGTCGAAACATTTTTTACATACATTTTTTACACAATATTATTTTAACAGTTTACGAACGTTTTTTGAACCAAAACTATATAGTAGAGAATACATATTTTATTTCGTAAGTATACAATCTTTGAGATCTCATATCTTCCTCATACTTGGTAGTGTATTACATAGACGCTTTAATCGAAAAAGAGGAATTTCACGAGAAAGTTTTTTTTTTATAAGTTCTTTCATTAAATGTTCCTAATTATTTATAAATATTATTATTTGCAGTTGTTTTATGATAATATTATAAAGATCGCATGCGGATTTCAATACATTTATCGATAATTACAAAAATAAATTATTATTCTATTGATATCTAATAATTATTAGATATAAGTATCGGTTGTTTTTTTTTTTTGAGCTTTTTGGGTACGAGGAACTTAAGAGGTTTTAAATACCGCTGGACGGATGTCAAATACTGTGAATTTGATTTAATTGGTCTAGAGGTTGCTTTGAATTCCAAAAACTGAAGCACTCGAGCAAAAAAGATCTCTTTTTGTTCGATAGCTTCGTTATATTTGAATTTATGTCAAAAAAGATCAAAGATCCATTTAAAAAAACTCAAGCGTCAGCTTCAATCCACCCCCTACTTTATGTCTAGATTCGCATGATTTCATCACTATCTATGTTAGTTACACGAGCGTTCACCAGACGTGATAGTAGATTTATAAATAAATCTTTTGATATAAATCAGCACCGTTTGAACGGGGAAATACAACGATACGGAAGTTTATCGTCATATACGAACTCATTATATTTAGATACGAAGGAGTTTTTTGAAATTTATGATCCCAGTCTCTTTTATATTTCTAGTCACTTGTAATTACTTTGCATATATTTACTGATTTTATTTTTGGACTAGCATGTACTGGAAATACTGCTACGCTATTAGGAACAAGAATAGTTGAAATACTATAACTTCTCTTTAAATTATCTTTTAAACTGTTACGCGTGTATCGTTTCATTGATTTACGTATAAGTCAAAGTGCAGAGAAAAAAAAATAATAAAGATTTTTCGCAAAAATTAATAGTCATGCAATTATCGATAATTATGCGAGTTCGATTTTGTTTTTATCGAGTTATCGAATATACTCAAAACATGTTATTATTTACTAAAAAAGTATATCTTTGTATAATGAATCGACTATATTTATTCTTTTCTTTTTAAGATAAACGAAGATCTATATTATCTTTAACGATAGTTGGATATGTCTTGAACAAATGTATTTAATACGTCCAAATTTGTCTTTATGTAATTAGTGTTAAGACTATTCAACATCCCTGCTTTTATAATACATAGATTATGCCAATAATAAGCACAGGTATAAGTATTTCCAAATATTTTTAAAGAAGTTGTATATATGTAAATCTTTTAGATACAAGTTTAGGATATGGTAAAATTTGTTATTACATCGTTAAACTTATTCCACATGTTGGCTATCGTTTAATTGAAAAATGAATTGAAATCAATCTGTTATTAAAAGAAAATAAATTTTATTTACACTACAAAATTAATTTTACCTTTTAAAAAGTTAAACAAAGTGAGCAAAAGCAGAACATACTTCGCATTTTAATTCAAATTTATAAATCAAAAGACAGGTAAAAAAGAAACAATTTCTCAAAGAAAAAAGTTCTGGAGACGATGTTGCTTAATTTTTGACATCAATTCCATCTTTTGATATTACATTGCATTATGTGAAAGAATAACAGTTTATTCATGTTTCAATTCGTTATAAAATATTTTATTTTTACCATAAATAATTATACGGCACATAATAGGGTCACGCAATAGAATGTTTTGCTTAATTATGTGACACAAATTAAATGACAATATTTCCAAAAGTTCAATTTCGGATTATTGCGAACACTCTGTGATATATTACCTTGGATTTTTAAATATTTTAGAATATACAAGATGTTTTGTTTATTTCGAAAAATTAGAATATTTCATGAGAGACTGAGCCTATCAAAAAATTATTTATATTTCTTTTTGTTCAGGTGAAATAGTGATGCAAAATTGATGAGGTCATTCATTATTGTAAAATGTAATAAATTATATTATAAATTTGTGAATTTTTAAAGAATATAATCCTGTATCATTGTATCGTTTGTTAGGATGCATATTCTAAACAAAGATCGAATTTCTTATGAAATTTAGTTTACTTAAATCGGTAATTTGAGAAGCATAAAATATTCGTCAAGATAAACGAGCATATATAATATTAATTTGCATTTTGTACATATTATTCTACATTTTTTTTAAACTTATATATGGAAAAGTACAAAAAGTACTTTACTAAGGTAAGTACAATTTTATTGTGAAATCTTTATCATCTAATTATAAAAAAATCTATAGTCGGCTGCAGAAAAAAATTGTAAAATATTTAGTGTTTTATCGGTTTTCGATCTTTTATCGCTGCAATGGTATTTTAAAGACATTTTTGCATTTTCGATCGAGCGAATCCAACAGAAAAATATTTATTTAACACACCGAATCATATAACGTCACATACACACACACACACACAAACACACACATATATATATAAATATATATGTATATAAATATATATATATATAAATATATATATATATATATTACTTCGAAAAAATAATAATACAAAAATGTATTATAAATATATTATAAATAAATTCTGATGGGTATTACATATCATTACAAACATTCATTTATTGCAATCTGAAAAATTACAAATCATCAACTAAAGAAAATATTTCAACGAAAACGATTATTTAGCCTGGTAATTTTTAGCCATTAGTTTAAGATCTTTCCTGCTAATTTTTCCGGTTGGAGTATAGGGCATTTTTTCCAAAAATTTAACACCTCCGCGGAGATGATAACTATCCACCATATTTTGTTCCACCAATTTTTGAAGCTCTCCTTCGGATACCTTAACGTTGGAAAGAATGTAATCAATAACTAAATTCTCGTGAGGTTTTAATCACAAATTTTTCTATAAAATCGTACC
>NC_057698.1:4696246-4705784 GCF_014466175.1 Vespula pensylvanica | reverse complement strand
TTGACGTAACCATAGCGCACATTTTACAGTCCGATCAAACATTTCGGCAAAAGTATATGTCTCTTCGGTGATAATGTCTATCTGTTGTTGTGAATGACTTATTGATTTCATTAATGAAGGATGTAAACAAAATTATTCTAAATAAAACCTTTCCGTCATCGACTTTATTTATCGATATGGCGATAAAAAAATTATTAAGAAATATATTCTACGTCTTTGTAGACGACATGTGCGAAAATATAAATTGCTGCGTATCGTTTCAATGACATTATTCAGGAACCATATTGAATACACTTCTGTCACGAGTTACCTTATTCATTATAAATTATTCAACGTCCTTCGTTATAATTTGTATAACTAAGTGCACATTATTGAAATAGTGTGTTATGTATGTGAGTGTGTTTGTATGTGTCTGTATATTTGTGGGTATGCGATGTTATGACATTTTATTTGACTGCAGGTGTTACCTTATACTTGAAGACTTCTACGTACCTGACCAATAAAGTCTGGTTTAGCCTTCATTTTGTCTAAAAGTAACTTTCCGATGTTCGTGTATTCCGTGGATAAAGATACTTCTTTGCCTTTTAATATATAATCTTTTATAGTGAAATCACTCTGAAATAATCGATTGAAATGATTGATTTCGGATACGTCGACTTAAAAATGTCGCTCATATTACTAAAATTTTTTTATTTTAACGACATAACGAACAACTATCCTTCTCAAAATTTGGATAGTATGGAAAATGAAACTTAATTGAAAAATTTTCTTGAACGCTTACATTTATCAATTTATCGATCTCCATGATTATCGATGGTATACTTTTTACCGCTATATTTCACAGATATATATTCACTCAGCTATGTTATAATATCTTTAAGCGATTTCACCATTAAAAGAACGATTAAACCAAGACCTTTGATATCGGAGGAAGACTCGAGGAGATATAAGACTCGACTGTCCACAAAATTTGGTGTTTTTTTGTGAAAAATACATTACGATAACTGAATTTATATTTTTGTCACTAATCACTGCTATCATTGCATCTATCTTTTGTAAAGATCTATATATACCTTCAACCGTTATTTTTTTTGAGATGATATACCTTCCATGATAAAGCTATTTTTTTGTTTCAAACATTTGTAAATATAAAAAGG
Organism: Vespula pensylvanica; assembly: GCF_014466175.1. Taxonomy (NCBI): domain Eukaryota; kingdom Metazoa; phylum Arthropoda; class Insecta; order Hymenoptera; family Vespidae; genus Vespula; species Vespula pensylvanica. The sequence goes on along the minus strand of NC_057698.1, from coordinate 4,704,627 downwards.
AAAATTACGTGGCATGAATCATTAATCTAATTACATTACGAAGGAAAGAATCAGTTATATTTTAAAGACGTATCTTAATACGTCTAGATGTCAGTAAATCAAATATATGATAAGAAAAATAGCTAAATAAATAATGTTATATGTAAAAATCGTACATCGTGAAGATTTTATTTTACAACTTAAAAATCCATTCTAAACGTAGATTTGAAATATTCGTCATGTTGTAAATGTTAAAATGTAAACAAGTATCTTCTCAGTAGATCGTTTACGTATGTCTTAAGGTCGTTTATCTCTTATGGTTCGAAGCATGTATGACTTCAGCGACAGATACGGAGAAAATATGAATTGCAACCCAAACGAAGAACACCGTTCGCATCACATGCTTATTGCTTCGAACGTAAAATTCGTATTAGTACAGGTTAGACTATTTAAATAGTTTAATGGGCTGTGTATTCACATTTTTCAATCTCTTATATTTATATTTTTCTTTGATAATGTAATAACGATGAATGATGGCGTCTTTGATTTATGTTAGATACGACATAACGCATAGATACGCATTTGTTTTATATAAGTGTATAAAGAGTAATAAATATAATTAGTACATATAAAAACTAAATATAAATTTATGACAAACAGCAAGATTTTGTTGAATATTTAAAAAAAAAATAATTAATGAGTACTTATATACCTACACTGAATATATTCATTAATTATTATTTTAATAGAAATCAAACAATGGTTTTGATTTTTGTAAAAGCAACATAAGTATATTTAGTAGTTACTATTCTTGATAAAATAATCAACAAATTTATACATTTTATTTGCATTTGTCATCAAATAAAATTGTACCATTGCTGTGTCTTGTCTAGCAAAGATCACTGCGAAACTATCAATGGAGGAAATAAATATTAATAATTAGATAACAATAGAATATTTACGCTTTACAAAATATTAAAGAAGGAAGAACTTCCAAAAAATAGTCGCTTTCAATGTAGAAAATATATAAAAATATTATGTGCTAGATATTATTATAAATATTATGCAGAAGACATGATGATCGCTTATTAGTTTAAAATATACAGTTTATTTTATTTGTTACGTTCTAAGGATTTTACTGTTTATTGCTGTAAAGAAAAATTTTTAGGAAATTAAATCTGCGTAGCAATTACGTTTTTGGAAAAATGGAAGAAATGTAGAGAAATGTAGATTTACCAAGCATTTACTATACAAAAATTTCAACAAGTTTTTGATAGGTCCTTTATTTATTAAATGAATTTGAGATTGTAGACTTTGGAGAAAAATGATTTTTAGACCTATCTAAATTTAAAATAAGTAAATGGTAAATTTGGAAATTCAAAGATATAAAATCATATTTTGCAATATAATAAAATTGAGAACACAATTATACATTTCAAGGTATTGGTAACTTGTAAAATGTTGCAGAATCTTTTGTTTCACATGTAAAGTCTAATGTCTCAATTATCGGACCTCGAAGAAATTTATAACGTATATGAAAATGACTTCAATCTTGAAATGCATTCTGAAGAAACAGTGACAAAATTAAGAAAACAATAGGAGTGGCTATTCAATCGATATCCTTTATGACACACATAGTTACACTATTTATTATTTTAGCAAGTGAATTTTACAATTCTCTTCTTCTTTCACAGCTATATATAGTTCCGAATAAGTTTGCAACAATTTTTAATCTAATAGGGCAAAAGACTCTATTCCATCTAAGAAATGTTTACATTGAAGCTTATAAATTAGAAAAACTCATAATTAGAAAGCTCAAATAATGGCTGTAAAAGTGTGTTATTATTCCATTTATGGTTGTGACATTGCTAAAATCAGTTGATTCCAAAAATAAAGAAATCACAGTATTTCAAAAAAATGACGGATTCAATCTTTAGACCTGTTTGGTTTTGTGATAAAATGTGTGATAAAAATTTGTAAGAATCTTTTTGAACAACATAATTCTTTTGTAAGAAGATATCAATTTGCATTCATGCAATGAAATAATTAAATTGTAATTAGTAATTTATAATCAGTTTTCTTTGTTCAGATTGACAAATATTTCCCAATATATGTAGTTTAAAAGCAGATATCTAGAAAAAATCTTGTAGATTTCTATTATGGGTATAATATAACAGAAGTTTATTCAGTTATTGTATATACTAAAATGTAATATTTGTGAAATTTTGGCTTTCATGCGATGTTTCAAACATTTATCTGAAAAATATTATTTTTATATTACAATTATAAACCGTAATTTTCACTGTTTTTAACCTTTGTTATTTACATAACTCTTCGATATGTAAAAATATACAAATCGAGAATGTCAATGCTTATATATCCATTTTATTAATAAAAACTATTTCATTCTCGTAATTAAATTTAATATTAACAATTTTTATCTAAACGAATTTAAAACAAATGTAAATTATTCAAGTATTGCGTTCTACAAGCAGTTTTTTTCTTTAAAGAAAACTGCTAAAGAAGGCTTTAGATATGATAATAATTTGTTTATTTAATGAAAAAAAAAATTTTATACATAAGTCATTGATAATTATGAAAAGAGAGTATCCAGAGGTATTTCAACATGTATACTAAAAAACATTTTTTTAAGGAATAGTGATAGGAGGAAGGAAAATTCAAAAATTATGAATTTTTGAAAAAATTGGTTTAGGCATTTTAGTAGACATAATAAAACGATGCAACTTTTGTTGAAATTGTTTCGTTTAATATCTCATCGTTTTTGAGATATTTCATGAAAAAGATTTTGAATTCTTTTCAAGGGCTGATTTTACTTTTCAAAACCGAATTATGGCACGAAAATATAATAAGGTTTTATCATGGACGATATATTTTATTTGTATAAAAAATTTCAAGATTTATTGGATTTCTGAGTTGCTTACCTTTCTTTATTAATATCTTTTATTATGCGTGCTAATTCATGTAGAGTATGAATAATATATTCATAATGATAAATAACTTACTTGATAAATGAAGTATAGTAATAAGCTATTTATGAATTCGCTCTGTGTTTTATATAAATCTGTAAACAACAAAATTTTAATATGTAAAATAAGAATACGTGAATATTTATTGTAAATAATTCTGTAAAAATTCTGTAAAACTAATATAATAAAAATGTTTAATACGAAAAAAAATTTAAGTTCTGTAATGCATGGTATGTAATAAAAAAAATGTAATGTCGATTTATGTTGATTTCCAATGCTTTATTTTGTCCAATGAACGGTTTTTTCTAATAAATTTAATTTGAATATAATTTCTTATCGATAAAAATAAATCAGATACCTTTTTGTAATTATCTCTTTAATAATTTATGTGAAGATTTCCTTTGTATATAATTAAGTAGAGATTTTCTTATGACACTTAAGTATATCAAAGAAATAAATTCTAAAGGCAAATTAGTTCTCATTTCGAGATTATATGTATCTTCTGAAATAAATGCATCGTTATGGTATTGTGCTTGCTACTTACGGTTATAGTTATCATTCGTTTTTATCGTTTCGTTATTTCCAATAAAAGCAAAAATACTTTTTATATATTCTTCAAATAGAATCCTGAACTTTCACAGTAAGTTATAAAAGATTTTGCAGATACATCGTTTTAATATAACTTTTAATTGTAAATCTAAAATACGTCCTTAAAATAAAAAACCTAATTCTTTTACTAATTTTTTACAAAATCTGAGAGATATTCATTAAGCATCCGAAGGTTTTTCTTAATCATAGTAAATAGATTTATTACTTTGTTTCCTCTATTAATTGATTTATGCATATACGTGTATTACAGATATGTAATTACAGATATGTTATAAGAATAATTAAATAGATAACATGAAGTTGAGTAAATTTTACTACTAGAAATTTTATTAAAAAGTAATCAATTTATATTATCCAAATATATATTAATAATATTTATATTAAATAAATTTATAATATTTATAATATTTATATTGACTAAATTTATTATTATAATATCAAAAATAAATTCATCGACTTCAAGTTTTAAATCGAAGTGTTTATAAATTCCTGATTGGAATATTTTTTAATAATATTTTTCGAAATGTTGTAAAGATAATTTGGTAAATTTTTTGTTTTCAATAAACATAGTCATTATCTTAATAACTCATCAGGCATAATGTATGTTATTGTTGATTTACATAAATCATGAAACTATGAAAATAATTATTTTCTGCATATTGTTTTGTTAATTAATGTCAAAGTTAATATTAGATATAGTCAAAGCTTAATTATCGAAATGATTTAAATTGTTATTACATTTTTTGTAATTTTTACATTATAAAAAACTTACATTGTTACGATTTTGCAATTTACAATGATTTAAATTGTTATTCATAATAAAAATATACGAAAAATTTTCATTAGAAATACATTTTTTGTTATTATTAATTTCGTCAAAGCTGTCGCCTCAGATAACAGAATTGATTTGATAAATTACAAATACATGTTATAAATCTTATATATTAATAATACAATAATAATATAAGATATGAATAAAAGTGTCTCATTGAAAACCAAATATTTTAATATATTCTTTGTCTTCAATGATATCCAAAAAATGTTCCACATTTACTGCGATCTTATTTTCTTTTTTTATTTCGCATGAATTATCAGATGCAAAAAATAGTGATTATTATCAGTTATTAGGATAATTGGAGCAATACAATTATCTCATTGAATTACCTTTTAATTACTAGGGGTTTGTAGTTTCATTAATTTACACATAAGTCAATTAGCAGAGAAAACAAGGCAATCAAATTATTCACGTAATTAATAGTCTATCAATTATCGTTAATTATGTGAATTTCGTTTTGCTCTCATTAGTTATCGAGAAAAATATCGAATAAAATATATCTTTGTAGCATGAATGGATGATTATATTTATTGTTTTTTCTTTTTAATATAAAAAAGATATTTTTAATATATACATTATTATATATATTATTATAATATCATATATATATATATATATCGAGAATTTTAGTCGATGCTTCGTGCATGAAATGTGAGCAAGCAGTGTGTATAAATGTCGTCCCTCGTATTGGTCTATTTAAGAAATTTTCAAGACTTTATTTCAATTAATGAATGCATGTATGTGTATGAGTGTGCACAAGAGCGAGACCAGGGTTCTCGAAGAAAAGGATAAGAGAGAAGGCGAATGTGCAAACGACACAGGACAGTTTCAAAAAAGAAGCAACTAAGATGCGACTTAAGATTCTCTATCTATTTTATTAAAATTACCGATACCACATATATATGTATATGTAACAAATAGTTAGATGTAATGATAATTGGATGTCTTATTTAAACTGTGATTATACACCTATGTATCTTTAATACGTTCTAATTTGTTTACATATGATTAGCATTAATGATATACATATGTACATACAAGATCTAAGAATGAAATATAGGTGTACATTTTCTTATTTACAACTTATATTGTTCAAATCTATGTTTTATAATAATATTTATTCTGGAATTTTTTTTTATCATCTATTAAATTCATTGATATATATGTAAATAGACGAAAATATGAGAGAAATGTCTAAAAGTTGACGGTTTTTTTTTGTCAGAAATTATCAATGATATCACTTAATGTTATTAATATTACGGTTATTAATAGCCTTGATTAAATTAACATTCATTTCTTTTTATATTTACAAGTGTTTTAAGAAAGAATAGCTTTATCATAAAATATGTTATATCATTTGGAACAAAGATCTATTTGAATTTATATTGTATGTAAACGTGAGTATGGTAATGGATAATCAAGTTACTGTAACGGGTTTTCTAGAAAAAAAGAAAAACAGCAGGATTTTTTCAATAATTACAAATTATATTTCGTGGAATAGAGTAATAATTTCAAAAATACACTTTGAACGTTCTTGTCGTTTTTTAGATCGCCAAAAGTACGTTATAGTATAGCAGGATGAAAGCATATTCGGTGAAAAGTGTACAATCGATGATCATAAAGATCGATAAATTGATAAACGCAAAGATTCAAGAAAATTTTTCAATTAAGTTTCATTTTTTATGAGATCCAAATTTGATAAATATATCCAGTTAAAATAAATTAATAATTTTTAGCAAGCTGAGAAACATAATCAATCGGTATAGATTTTTAAGTGGATACGTTCTAAATCAATCATTTTAATTGAATATTTTAAAATGGTTTCGATTTTTTTATGGAAGATAATATATTGAAAGAAGAACAATATATATAGATATAATATATATAAGATATATACAATATATAAGATAATATATTGCAAAGAAAAACCTTTACCTACGGAATATACGAATATCAGAAAGTCATCGTTAGACAAAATGAATGCAAAACTCGATTTTGTGGATCAGGTAATGTAAGAATCTCAATGAGCTAATAGTTGGAATCAAATAAAATGTTATTATACTTAATCAATTTCGATATTGTTATATTAGTTGCATAAATTGTATTGAAGAATTATTGGAAAATTTATAAAGATCAGATAATTCGAAAAAACAGTGAATCGTTCCTCGAATACGAATAATGCTACTGAAATTATAAATATTTACATTATTTTATTTATAGAGACATAGAATATGTCTACAGATTGTCATTTTCAAACTTCTTATATTTTAACAAATCACAAAAAGGAAATTGTGAAAAGTAGGATTTCACTCTTATTTACTAGATTTCATTCTCTTATTTACTAGGTACAGGTTTATTCAAAAAGCAATATAAATTAATCGCCGTGTATAGTAAATAATTCGAGAACCTTTATGTCGCAATATATTAATTATTACTGTAAATTGTAATATTAGAGAACGTTTCTAAGAATCAAAAGTAAATTTGCAAATAGTGTAGTTAGATCGAAAGGCGAAATGTATCTCTCTCGTGGATTATTGCGAAATGTCTGTAAAAAACATTTGTGAGAAAGAAAATAGAAAAGAAAAGGAAATGGCGTGGCCGTTCAAAAGCATGCCCTTTGGGCCTATGCAGGGGATGATCAGAATATTAATAATAATAATGATGATGATGATATGATATGATATAATAATGATAATGAGGATATCAATAACAATAACAATAATAATAACAATAATAATACTTATAATGTAGGATAGTGGGTATAGGCCTGAGTATTTGAAAGACAACAAATACTTTTATTCAAATAAAAGATATAAAATTTCTCTATTATTTCCTGAGATGTACAAATTTCCTCTCATCTGTACATTCGTTCGACACTTGAAACTTCATAAAACTCAACTATTTTGCTCCACTTTACTCTGTTATACTCTCTTTACTATTCTGCTCTACTCTGTGATCTATTATACTTTGTTTACTACTTTGCTCTATTCTGTGATAACTACTCTGTAATACTCTCTTTTGTATTCTGATCTACTCTGTATTACTCTGATCTCTCCGCCTAGTCCTTCATATTGGTTATTGTTTCTTTCTTTCGTTTTTATAAAAGAAAGCTATATTACCGCTTTTTTTATTCATGTATATGTCTTTCAGGATGTGAACTACGTCCAGACAAAGTACGTTCAGATAAGATCCTAAATGTCGCCTAATCTCCGCACATGCATAATATTCATCTCTATCACTTATATACTTTCGCTCATATATCGCTCATATCACTTATATCACTTACGTTCTTATCTTATAAAAGTTTACTCCTAGCATTTTTTCGATACTCGTACACATGAACATTTTCTTAATTTTACAATAATGGTAATAATATATATTTCAAGTAGTGACATGATACGTAACATTTGTTGTAACAATGATATGTAATATTTGTAAATTTTTTCTCCTTGTCTCTATAAACAACATTAATATTGAAATGGTATCATTTATACGACTTAATCTTTTGGATATCGTTTATTAACAAAATGTATGAATTAAAACATTCATTGATAGTTAATATCAATAATTTTCAGGCATCAAAGAATATGGTTGATGATGATGATGGTAAGGGGAAAAAAATAAAGATTAAGTATTAAAGAAACTTGTTTAATCGTATATTCAAACCCTTCATCTTAATCTATAGAATGGTTGCATACCGGTGATCTCGTTTATTAAGACATGAACGATGAATTTTTCATTGCTGATAGACAAGGAGATTATAAAGTACAGAGATATTCAAATCTCTCCATCAAAAATTGAAAATCTTTTGCGATCTCATGCCAATGTTGTTAAGGTAGCGGTTGTTGGTGTTCCCCATATTCCAGAGGATGAGCATTCCACCGCTTTTGTTACTAAAATTTCCCGCTCGAAGATAAAACTTTATAGAAAAAATTAAGAAAACTCGATAAGAATTTAGTTATTTATTAAAT
>NC_057698.1:4695080-4696146 GCF_014466175.1 Vespula pensylvanica | reverse complement strand
TTTTAAGCAATGAACTCTTATCGGACGATTTCAATACAGAAGGAATCCTATTCTAGGCTATCACCATACTTTTTGATGTCTGGAGTTTTATTAACGTTGAATTCTATTGTGAATTATTACAGCAGACTGCTTTATCCTACATTCGAAGAGGAGATGGCGTATAAAATCATAGAAAAATATAAAGTAAACCCAAAAGGTATAATGTAATGTAAAATTATTAATCGAAATGTTTAATATTCAGTTTGAAAATGGAGGATAATTTATACATTCGTGATATATGGAAAGTAATACGATATGTTGCCTCTTTTCCGGGATACTGCTATTAATATTTATATATGTATCTTAAATGATAGTATAAATCATCGATTTACAGGTTACATGAATTTTCTTGTCTCTTAACATGGTAAATAGATTATTAAGATCAGGGTACTTTAAAAAGTATAACGTATCTAGTATTACAAAAGTATGTGTTGATGATTCTATATTTACTTCAAGAAGTCAAATTAATCTTTAAAAATGCTGTCCAAATTCTTATATCATAAAAATGTATGGTAAGGCAAAAAATATATGTGTGATATTTTAGTATATTTGTTAGAATTTGAAAACGAAATTTGTCAACATAATCATTTAAAGATTGTTAACAATGATAAAGGATTATTAGAATAATCCTCAGGCAACAAAGGATATGATCAATGATGAAAAATAGGATAAATATTATTTATTATAGAAAATCGTTTAATAAATAATTGTTAATTAAATAATCTTTCGTCTTAATCTACAGAATGGTTGCAACCAGTGATCTTGTTTATTACAACAAGAATAATAAATTTTTTATTGTCGATAAACAAGGAGATTATGAAGTAAAAAAGTATTCAAATCTCTCCATCAAAAATTGAAATTTTTTTGCAATCTCATACCAATGTTCCTGAGGTTGCGGTTGTTGGTATTCCCTATATCCTAGAGGATGAGCATTCCATCGCTTTTGTTACCAAAGTTCCCCGTTCAAAGGTACAACTTTATAGAAAAAATTAAGAAAACTCGATAAGAATTTAGTTATTTATTAAAT
>NC_057698.1:4684855-4694980 GCF_014466175.1 Vespula pensylvanica | reverse complement strand
ACTTTATAGAAAAAATTAAGAAAACTCGATAAGAATTTAGTTATTTATTAAATTCTGTCCAATATTCAGGTATGCAAACGAAAGTGTAAAAAATTGGTATCAAAAAATTCTGATTTCAATCATTTATGAGGTAAAATTTTTAGAAAAAATGGCGCACACAGCTTCTGGGAAAGTATACAAGAAAGATCTTAAAGTAATAATAAAAGTTATTAGGTCAAATGATAATTTTTGATGAATATTGTGATTGATAATTTAGAAGAAATGGAATCTTTTAAAATATAATATTACTATATAAAATATCGAATTATACATATAGAAGATATTTATTGGTTATTGATATATATATATATATATATATATATATATATATATATATAAACATCAATGTTCCATTAAACAGCGAAATACTTTTTTTGTACGGAACATTCAGGTGATATAGACGCGGATATGGATATTTATTTTAGACTGAGTATTTTTTCTGGTGATTGATCGTTTAATATTTAGGTTACATTAAGGTAGAAGAGAAAATAATAATATTGGAAATGGTGATAATATAGGATTCATCAAATTCGATTTTCCAGCCTGGAGAACTTTGTATTGATTTAGTTTATGTGGTGACATATATGATCTGTTTATAAAGACTATTATGTGTATAACTTTTCTTTTTAAATTTTATAAATCTTTGTTATGATATGTAATGATATTGTTCATACATTTGTGCTATAGCAAATACACGATAAGTAGTAGATCACTCTATGACCCTAAAGGGAGATTTAACAGTAAATTTTCAAATATTTATTTACAAAACTTAGTAAATTATTCAGAAGAATTATTATTTCAAATTTTTGGAAAGGACAAAAATAATTTAAAAATTATGTGATGAATTAAGAGAGAATATTATTCCTGATTTGCGTTTAATTTTTGATAGAATCTTAAACAAAAAGTAATTATGAATTTATGTGACATTGTTTAAACAATTCTGATATAGAAAAATTATTATTTGGATACTAATATTTTGTACTAGTTTTGTATAAAATTATACTATTTCATTTTTATTTTCTTTATATTGGCCTTACAAATTGTTTAAAAAATGAAATATGAAGTTGCTTTTATTTTGTAAATTGTTCAATTCAAATATTTGACTTGCGACTGGTAAATACAATTTTTTATTTCATTCTGAACCACCACCAAAAAAGGTTCGCCGTCAAAATATAATTTACACGATAGTGCATTAAAATTTATATTCATTTTAATATTTCTTCATATTTTCCAACGCGTTGGTATCATTTATTTTCATGATTTATGTATTAAATATTGTTTCTAAGTATATTTAATACTACTTTTATATTATCATCCAATTTTTTCAAACCTATATTTTCCAATACTTTTAATTTTTTTATTGTATTTTCTAGCTTATTTAATTCATGAGTTTAAGTGATTATCACCAAATAGTTTAATTTAGAACATAATGAAAAAAAACCTTTCAACGTTATCACTAGTTTCCGGATGTTTATGCATGATAAATATTCCAAGACCATATGATATCTACGCGTGGTAGATATGCAAATATACAAGAAGATTATACACGAATAATACCTATAATATTAGATAGTACATGAATAATGCTATTACTAATATTAGATATTAATAATACTTTTTATTATTATTTTTGTCTATTATTATTTGCACAACAATAAATTACAAATATTTTCTTTAAATTTGATAAGTGTGAATAGAAAAATACAAAAATCTGAAAAATTACTAACTACGCTAACGATGGAATGATCGCTATCATCATAAAAATCTAAGAAAACTGATAAAAAGTTAAAAATAAAGAAAGAAGTAGAACCAATAAAATTTAGTTATTTATGACAAAAGTCTTTCTTTCTGAGTCCTTATAGGATCTTCAACGGATATAAATACATTGCTTCTACAAAGGAAGAAGCATTTCTTATTCTACTTTTTCTACATTTTCTTGTATATTTCTTTCGTGATCTTTTTTCTAATAGTTTATTAACTATCAGTTTTTTTTTACGAAAGCTGTATAGTAGGAGATACGTACTTTCTTTCGTAAGTGCATTATCTGTACAACGTCCTATCTTCCTCACACTTAGTTGCATTGCTTAGATACTGTGATCAAAAAAGAGAAACTGGGGATTTTCCACATGGGGATTTCTATACATTTATCGATAATCATAAGAATAAATTATTGTTTTATCGATATCTAACAATTATTGGATACAAATAGGTCTATTGGATATTCTTTCAGCCTTTTGAGTGCGAGGAAATTAAAAGTTGTTATTTATCGCTCCGTGAATGTCGACTATAGCAAATTTGGTCTAGATTTGTCTAAAATTTGGTTTGAATGCCAGAAACTAAAGCATTCAAGTAAAAAAGATTTCTTTCTATTCGATCGTTTCGCTATATTCAAGTTTATGGCAAAACGCAAAGTATCAAAAATCCAACTAAAGAAACTCAAGCATCAATTTCAATTCATTTCCTACTCTGTATTTAGATTCCGATGTTTCCTTCAACACCAATGTTTATTACACGAGCGTCCACCAGATATAAATCAACAATGTTTGAATAAGGAAATATAACGATGCGGAAATTTATCATCCTATACGAACTTATTATCTTTAAATACGTAAAAGAAGTGCTACGCTATCAAGAACAAGGACACTTGAATAAAAATTTTGTTTAAATTATTTTTTAAAGTGTTTCGCGTTTATCGTTCCAACGGTTTATGTATAAGTCAAATAGCAGAGAAAATAAGGTAATGAAAAGAAGAATAAGAAAAGAAATAATAAAATTTTTCGTAAAAATTAATAGTCTATCAATAGTTGACGATTACGCGAGTTTCGTTTCGCTTTCGTTAATTATTGAAATAGTTATCAAGATATTGATCATTATTAAATTATCAAGATATTAGACATGAGAAACGTTGTTATTTACTAATCATATTTTCGTATAATGAATTAATCACTATATTTATTATCCTTCCTTTTTAATATAAAGGAAAATTTATATATTTAACTTTAGTTGAATGTCTTCTTTAAATGTGATTTTAATACGTTTGAATTGTTCAGATAGGATTATTATTAATTACATACATACATATATATACAAGATCTACAGGTGAGATGCACGTTTACATTTCTATAATTACATATTTGAAGCTTAGTTCAAATCTATACATTTCGATCGATTTTTAAGTTTTAATATAGATTTCTTGTAATCGACTTTTACGTTTCTATGCCGTTTATTTTGCTTATTATATATTAAGCTTGTAAATATATATCTAAACAGAAAAATATACGAGAAAAATGCGGAAAAGATGATGTATTTTTCATGTCAGAAATTATCAAGCATTAACTCGATCATATTTGTAGCCTTGATTAGATTAACATTCATAACAAAAGTTTCTTTGTATATTTACAAATGTTTTAAAAAGGGATAGTTTTATTATAAATGATATTATATATGAAAAAATAATTGTCGAAGATGTATGTGAATTTATTCGCAACGTAAACGAGAGGTAGTAAGAGATAATTCAGTAACAGTAAAGAATTTTTAGAAAAAAGAAAAGAACGTGATTTCTTTAACAGTTTAACAAATCATATCTCATCGAGTGCAATTTTAATCTCAAAAGCACATTTCGATTGTATTATTTGTCTATAAGATTGCCTAGATTAAGTGTATCTCCAGTAGAAAGTATACAATTGACAATTATAGCCTTTAAGTTAATAAATGTAAACGTCTTTGAAAATTTTCGTTATGTTTTATCTTCTAAAAGATTTATATTTTGAAAAAGATCTTTGTACGCGACGTAAACGATAGGATAGAAATGGTAGGAGATCAAAAAATATTTTTAGAAATAAAGAAAACAGCGTGATCTCTTCAATAATTATACCTCAGATTTCACGGAGTGTAGTTCTAATTTCGAAAACAAACTTTGATCTTTGTTATCGTTTATAAAATTGCCTATAGACATTATAATAACACTGAATGTATCTGTAATAGAAAGTATACAATCGACAGACATGGCTTGTAAATTGATAAACTTAAAGAATAAAATAATTTTTTATTAAATTTTATTTCTTATGCGATCCAAATTTTCAGAAAGATCTTTGATCGTCATGTCATGTTAAAATAAATTAATAATATTTAGCAAGTTGAGAAATATAGATTGAGATACATTTATAAGTAGACACGCCCTACATCAATCATTTTCATTGAATATTTTAAAATGATTCCGATTTCATTATAGAAGGTAATACATTGAAAGGCAAAGAAGAATTTTCATCTACAAAATATACGAATATTGGAAAATTACTGTTAAAATGAAGACTGAACCAGACTTTGCTGATCAGGTAAATAAGGATCTCAACGAGCTAATAGCTTCTATCAAATAAAGTGTCACTATGTATAAATAATATCGACATTTGTTGGACACATGCATATGCACCCTCAACGATACTTTCTCCTAAGGACCATATATTATTATCAAGAATATCGTTGAGTATGGGAATTCGTGAAATACACGCTAAGAAAACGCGTAAATAATGAACAGATTGTTATCTTTGTCCGAGTTTAAGCACTTTTAATCAAGCACGTAATCTTCAATATATTCGAATATATGAATATATGAATATATGAATTCCAATTCGAATATATGAATATTCGAAGGTGTTTACGTGTGCTTCAATAAATAATAATAGTAATAATATCCCAACGATTATAATATGATAATGATAATGATAATAAGAATAATAATATATATTGCTTAGTGGAATAGAATGTAAAATATTGCAAATTTTTTATTGTCTTATCGATAGGCAACGTTGATATCGAAATGATGCCATTTACACGGCTTAATTTTTCGTATATCGTTTCATAATGAAATGTATGAATTAAAATATTCATTGGTAGTTAATATCAATTGAAACAGATAGATGTTATCATCGAAGAGATATATATTTTTGCTAACATGTTTAATCGAACTGTAATATGTACTTTATAGTTACGACAATAAAGAATCAAAGCTAATAACGTGGTTGTCGTATGCAGCCATAATATTATGAATGTTACGATGAATATATGTTAGTTCTTATTTTCGACGGTCTCATTTTCGATATGTTTCCAAGCGAAATTCGTCTCTATGTAATAATTTTTAGGAGAAACAAGTTATGTTATGAAATTATCCGACGCGAAAATTGTTTTTGCAAACGAAAGTTCGATAAATAGGATACTGGAAGTAGCCAAGCTCAAGAATTATGATATCAAGGTTATCCTGTTTGATAAGATCTCGAATGCTTTGTTCTTTTCAAAAATATTATATTTGACGGTCATGGTAAGTACGGATTGAAGAAGTTAGAATGTACATAAGTATTAACGACACAACAGCACTCATCTATTTATCTAGTACAACTAACGAATACATCAGTGCTTTAGGAATAACAAATCAAAACTCTATAATTTCGCTTTTTTGTAAAATACTCTCGCCTGGCTATTTCCATAAGAAAGGAATTCTATTTTTAGATGACTGCTACTTTATTCACGTTGATTTGTACGGTGAATTATTATAGAAGTCTCTAAGACTTTATTCTATATTCGAATAGAACATGACGTGAAAGTCATAGAAAAGTGAAAGACCAAAAGTTGTAATGTAATGTAAAATTATTAACGGGAATAGTTAATATCCTGTCTGAAGATGGACGACATTTCGTATATTGTTAACGATATCCATTACACCAGCGCGTAATTGCATAGTAAGGCTCTTCATTATATGCAATTCATATTACGCAACTATCATACAAAGAATTCTACTTGCAGGATTTTGAAAGTTTTCTAACTTATAACAAAATAATATAATGTTACATGGATATTGTCACCTAACATAGAATATTAAAATCAGGATACTTTAAGAATTACGATATATCCAGCATTCGAGTCTGTTATATATTTTATTGATAAAATTTAAATTGAATAAGTCAAACTGAAGAAATTAAATTAATTCAAGAATTCTTTTCAAATGCCGATGTAATACAAATTTTCAGTAAAATAAGAATTATTCTATGTGAACCGTCGGTTCACGTGAAAGAAGCAATAAACGAAGTTTATGGCTCAAAATCACATCACAAAATAAGTGGCGTTAGATCGGTAAGAAGGAACATTTAATAAAAATCGCCGATTTAGAAACCAGATGTGTATTGCGTAAGGTGAACTTTTTAACAAATCGTTAATGATGATGAAGAGTTATTACAATAATCTTCAAACAAATAAATTAATGAGGCAACGAAGGATATGATCGAAGATGATGATAAGGAGAAGAAAGATAAATATTATGTATTAGAGAAACTCGTTTAGTCGTTTATTTTAATAATTCGTCTTAATCTACAGGATGGTTGCATACCGGTGATTTTGATTATTATTGATCGATTATCTCGGACAAGTATGGCGAATTGCTCATTGTTGATAGATTGAAGGAGACTATAAAATACAGAAATCTTTAAATCTTTCCATTCAAAATTGAGAATCTTTTGTAATCTCATTCCAATGTTGTCGAGGTAGCGGTTGTTGGTATTCCCTATATTCTACACAATGAGTATCCCATCGCTTTTGTTATTAAAATTCTCAATTCGGAGATACGATTTTATAGAAAAAATTATAATTCAAACCTGATGAGAATTTAATTATTCATTAAATTCTGTTAATTAAAAAGGTATCTAAAGGAGAGTTTCAAGAATTGGTTTGTAAAAAATATGACGGATTTCCATTTGTATTCTTTATTTCCATGATTTATATATTAAATATTATTTTTAGTTACCATATTATCATTTAATTTTCTCACACTTATTGATTTTTTTTTCTATGTCTTTTTGTTGAATTTTTCAGTTTGTTACTTTAGAAATTTAAAGAAAAGAAATTATGTAAAAACCTGTGACGTTGTATAAGCGATTACCATCAATTTACTTCACTCAGAGGCCACGATAGATATATGTATTTAGAAAATCTTATTCGACATTATGGCAAAATGCAAAGGATGAAAAATCTAATAAATAATACTTAAGCGTTGACTCTGGTCTGCCTCTTTGCTCCGTCAACATACACGACTATTTCGCCATTAGTGCTAGCGTCTAAGACAACAGACTGGACGTAATAGCATTTCAATGATATAAATAAATATTTCGATATAAAGCAGCATCATTTAAAGGAACAAAAAAAAATTATAGAGAAATTTCTTATCGTTTATAAAGCTTATAAAACTTATTATTTTTAGATACGAAGGAGTCTGTTGAAATATATAATACATATCATTCTTATAAGTTAATGGCTCATTTATTCATTAATTGTAATGTAATATTTTTTGTAAATAGATGAAAATACAAAACAGATGGTGTTATTTTGTCAAAATTATCAACTATTAATTCAAAATCAACAATTTTGTTCGTAGTGGTGATTAGATAAACCTTCATAACATGCGTTTTGTTACATTTCTAAATATTTTAAAAAAGAATTTCTTTATCATGAAAGATAATATATCGTTATTAAAAAGAAATGACAGACGAACATTCTTGTGAATTTCTATGCCACATGAACGTGAGGATAAAAGTGGTAGATAACTCAGTTGCAACAACGTACTGTCGAGAAACAAGAAAACAAAGATCACTTCACAATTACAATTTACATTTCGTGAAATGCAGTATTAATCTTACAAAAGCATACTTTGATCACTCTTATTGCTTAATACATAAGGTCTATATTATTTAATATAAATGAATGTATCTCCAGTAAAAAGTATATAACCGATAATCATGGCCTATAAATCGATAAATGTAAGCGTCCTTGAAAATTTCCGTTATGTTTCATCTTTTAAACGATCTAAATCTTTAAAAAAATGTTTGATAGTTAAATATATTCAGTTAAAATAAATTGATAAAGTTTAACAAGCTGAGAAACATAATCAATCGAAATAGATTTATAAGTAAACGCATTTTAAATCAATCATTTTGATTGATTATTTCAGAGTGATACTGATTTCATTATACAAGATAATACATTGAAAGGCAAAGAAGTACCTTTATCTACGGAATACACAAACATTGGAAAGTTACTTTTGGGCAGAATGAAGGCCAAACCCGATTTAGTTGGTCAGATAAGTAATGATCTCTACGAATTAATAGCTCGTATCCAATAAAATGTCACTATGAATAAACAATATCGGTATTGTTATATCAGTTGCATACATTTTATTTTACTTTGAAAATATAAATTACTTGAGGTAACAGTGTATCGTTTCTTAATCAAGGATAATGCTACTTGTTGAAATGATAAGAAGCTCCATGTTTCTCTTTATTAATTTACATTTTCATTCGTGTCGTTTACAAAGACGTAAAGTATACGTATAGATTATCCTTTTCAAACCTCTCACATTTTAACAGATCGCAAATTATTGAATACTCTTTAATAATATTCCATTTGTGAAACTTTTGTGACATAAAGAATATAGTTTCTATATTCAATTTGTAACTATGTTTGACACATCTATGCTTATCGATTATCACTGTCGTGAGTTTGTAACGTAGGAATTAAATTACTATAATCATATAAATACATTTCCTGAGGTAGCCTTACAAGAAGAAATACTATGACCTGCAGATTCAACTATTTTCGCGTCGGATGAAGAGTGCTTTGGTAATTATTTTGTAGCGTAATTGGCGATTTCATTCCAGAAAGCCACATTATTATTTTCTCTGGTTTCTGTGAATCCGCCATTTTGTTTCATGTGATTGTCACCTTTCAGAATTAGATGACAAACAATAATATTTCTTATACAATTCAATTTACAACAATAAGTTGTAATGGTCTTTATTTTATACAATTTCGATTTATATTTCTTACTGTTTCCATTTTGTAATCTGCTGAAATGAGTGACATTTGAAGGACACTGCGCTTTTTTCGGTTACATATCGAAAAAATTTATTTGTAACTTCTACGTAATATGAATTCGTGTCCGAATACATTGTGTAATTTGTAGCAATATACTTTTTATTGTAAATCAGTAAATGTTAATTGGCGAGAGAGCTTCAAGAGTCAAGAGTAGACTTGTGAGTAATGTAATTAGGTCGATAGTTGAAATATATCTCTTTTATCAGTTTTTGGAAATTATTTATAGAAAAACTCAATGAAAGAGAAAATTAAAAAAGGCTCTTGATCCTACTCAGGATATAATCTTATCATATAGGTAATCATAAATAATAATAGTAATAACAATAGTAGTGACGATGATGATGAAGATGATAATATGATTAAATAATAAAAATAATAATAGTAATATATGTTGGAAGGTGGTATGAAAGTAATATTTTGCAAACTTTTTTCTCGTCTTATCGATAGGCAATGTTAAACTCGTTATGGTTCCGTGTACATAATCCAATTTTTTGTATATAGTTTATTACAAAAATATATGGATTACATTATTAATCGATAGTTAATATCAATCGTAACAGATAGACGTTATCACCGAAGAGATATATATTTTTGCCGAAATGTTTGATCGAACTGTAAAATGTGCACTATGATTACGTCAATAAGGAATCGAAGCTAACGATGTGGTCGTTGTATGCGTTCCCAATATTATGGACAATTTTTCACCCATTCTTCGCTATCTTCTGCGAGACAACAATCTTTACTCCATGGAACTCCACAATGGATATACGTGAGTTTCCTTTAATTTTCAATTCAAGTAAATTTCGTCTTAATATGATCATTTTCAGGTGAGGCATATTACTTTATGAAATTAACCGATGCAAAAATCGCTTTTGCGGATGAAAATTCGGTAAATACGATACTAAAAGCGGTAAAACTCGATAATAACGATATCAAGGTCGTCGTGTTTGGTAGGGTTCCAAATGCTTTGCCTTTTCGAATATACTTAAAGATCATATCAAATCCGTTGTGGACAATTTTCAATGCACGAGCGTCGATAGCATTCACGATACAGCTGGACTTCTCTATTCGTCTGGTACAACTATCCTTCCTAAAGGAATTAGAATCTCTCATTTCGCTTTTTTAAGCAATGAACTCTTATCGGACGATTTCAATACAGAAGGAATCCTATTC